>NC_057814.1:563528939-563828939 GCF_018294505.1 Triticum aestivum
TGTCCCCTTAATCTTATTTTTTAATTCCTTTATACTTAAAGAATTTTTACTACATGCAGGAGTGACATATGGCGGACGATAGAGCCGAGCCGCTTAGGGATCCGGAGGCTGAACGTTATTTAATGGGCATCATCAACAACGAGATTCCTTATGTGCCGGGCTCAGAATATGAGCAACAAGAGGATGTAGTCTCTTCTTTTCTGAACCTTGACGGTGGAACAGAGATTGTCGATGATCAAGAAGGTGAAGGAACGGACATTGTCGACGGAGGTCAACCGTCAACAAACGACGATCTCGAATTGCAAGTAGCAACCACCTCCGGCGAGGTATATATATACATTGAGCCTCTCGTGATACAAACTTACTGAAATGTGAATACATATGTATTAACGCGCGTGACTCTCTTTCTTTTTTTAGCCCTCCGGATCGAGTACGACAAAGCGTGGCAAATCCAAGGTGATGAAAACAGGAGAAACATATGCCATTGAGTTTGTCAGTGAAACCGGCAAGCCCCTACAGCACACCTCAAAGTTTATCAACCAATGCGGAGTCGTTGTTAGAGACAACGTCCCGATCACCGTCCAGGAATGGAAGGAGCCAAAGAAGGCACGTCTTGGTTTCAGTTTTGTCGACAAGAGAACGAAAAAGGATTGCTGGAGAAAGCTTATGGAACATTTCATTCTACCTCCGGAATACAACAAAGTCGATGAATTCGGTAACGAGGTTCCGGGTGGACGTCAGAGGAGGAGGCTAGTTAAAGAGTTCGCTCTTCAGAAGATGGGCGAAGCATTCCGGAACTTCAAGAAAAATTTAACCCGTGACTATGTCAACAAGGGCAAGACTCCGGATTTCAATGGACAACATGAGAAACTGAAAGATGATTGGCCAGAATTTGTGAGGCAAAAGCAATCGGAGCATTTCAAGGAAATATCGAAAAAAATAAGGATAATGCGAGTAAGAAAAAGTTCCATCATATTATGGGGCCAGGAGGATACCGCCTTTCGGAGCCTAGGTGGCAGAAGATGGAGGAGGACCTGAGGGTGCGAGGAATCCCTCTAGGTACAGAGGGATGGGACCCAAGGGCCAAAAGCTGGTGGTACGGGCATGGGGGATCGCTAGACCCGGAGACAGGGGTGTGTGTTCACCGGCAGAGACAGTTTGCTCCCACCCAAGCCCTTATTGATGCAATGACCCAAGCTCAAGAGGGCTTGATCAAGTTCGACAGAGAGAAAGACGCACTGACAACAGCCCTCGGGAATGATGAACACGGAGGACGTGTACGAGGCAAAGGCAAAGTTCCGTGGAAAGTAGGGAAGGCTTGATCAAGTTCGACAGAGAGAAAGACGCACTGACAACAGCCCTCGGGAATGATGAACACGGAGGACGTGTACGAGGCAAAGGCAAAGTTCCGTGGAAAGTAGGGTTTTCCCAGGACAATGACCCGTACTGTTACAGAAGCCGTAAGAGAAAGACAGACCGGGATGCAGATATTATGACGAAGTTTGCATCGGAACTCCATGAGTTGAAGCAGACCGTGCATGAACTAGTAAAAGAAAAATCGGCGGCAGGGCCGCATGAAGATCATGAAGCGGATCGCGGAAGCCAGCAACGGAGAAGCAGCGTGGCTTCCACGGATGCCCCGCCTGGTGCTAGTGCACCGATGATCGAGATTCGTGCACCGGAGCCTCACTACCCCGTGGATGATGTAAAGGAGATGAAAGAATGTGATCTGCATTTTCCCGTGGGGAACGTTTCCACGAAGGTAGCTAGCGGCAGTGCTTTACCCTGTACACCTGGAGCACTCCACCACAACAACCCCATTGCATATGGCTATGCTCGTGTCACGGTGGAAGACATAGTCCAAGGGTTTGAGGACCTGGAGATTGACAAACCTACACCCGAAGGGGAGAGAAGACTTGGAGATGTCAAGCGCCAGTTCATTCTATGGAAAAAGAAGTACATAGTGTTTCCAGGCGAGGCGCCAAGGCTAGCAAGTCCACCCCCCTCCGATGGTGGTGGTGGTGGTGGTGGCGGTGGTGGCGGTGGTGGTGGTCGTGGTGGTTCACCTACACCTCCTTCACTCCATTCGACGCCGTCCCCCGATCCACAACCTCCGGCGGGTACGACGCCCCCCAATCCACCTCCGGCGAAGAAGCAGAAGCAGGCGGACAGCAAGGAAACCCGCTCCTGGACTATTAACCCGGACCCTTATGTACCTAAGACCACAAGGGTACCGGAGCCATCACTGAAGCCTCTCCTCCCAAGGCCTTAGGAACTTAGTGAAGCTGAAACCAAATTGGCCGCGTCTGCTGATTATGAGAAATGGAAGGCGGATATGAAGGCGATAAAAGAGCCTGAGCCCAAGCAAGGATTCACTGAGAAGCAAAAGAAGTGGGCTAAGGATTTTTTGACGACACCGTCCCAAGCCGAGCTGAATATGCCTGACGACTATGGACATGAACTTCGTAGGCAAGCAAAAATATTGAAGGAGGAGAAAGAAGAAAGTAAAAAAAGCGGGAAACAAGTTGACCAGCTCGGGATGCAGAAGAAACAATCGATCCCCCCGCTCATAGTGAAAGCCAGTCCGGAAGAGGACCCCGAGATCATAGCAGCTGCGGCAGCACTTGGATTGACTGTAGCAAGTGCCATGAAACAAGCGTCCGAGATGGGTTTGACTCTTCGTGCCTTCTTAGGCCTTGAGGATGCGCCAGTATGTGAGATAGCATTACAATATGTGCGGAATGGGCCTCTCGTCGAGCCTGCGCGGGAAAAGAGTCTACCACCACAAATGCGAAATCTGCTACGTTGGTACAAGCAATTCATAACATGGGCCGACAAAGAATATATTTATGCGGATGTTACAGATGAGCATCACACCAAACGGTACTCTGTACAAGTTCATATGAGTGAATTGTTCCAGCTGTTCAATCTGCGCGACCTCGACAAATCTATGCTGAGTTGCTACGTTCTGTAAGTGATTTATTTCTACCTCATCTCGTTCTTCATTGCCTGCACTATATATATATATATATATATATATATATATTGTCCTAACTATATTGTTGCGTACGCTATTATGCAGATTGAAGATTTGGGAATGCAAAATAAGAAACATCCATGATGTTGGGTTCATTGACCCACATATCGTTAATGGACATGTGTTACAACATCACCCCGAAGACGTGGAGAAAGACTTGTACAAGTTTCTTAGAAAGCATCAACTCAAAAGTCATATTCTATTTCCTTACCATTTTGGGTGAGTGTTTCTCTCTTGTGCCCATTCTCTTTTGTTTACTCCATGCATGGTATGTCTAATCGATGAGTTATGCATGACTGTGCATGTAACGTGTCCGCAGGTTCCACTGGATTCTGCTAAATATTGAACTTCACACCTCCAGAGTTCTAATCATGGACTCTATGGATTCGGATCCAAAGCGTTGGGCCGACATGAGAAAAATGCTGCAAAAGTAATTATTTTCAATCATTTGAGCTCTATATCGATCGGTCTCTTTCGTTCATTTCCTAATATCAAGTAACTAATAACTCCCTTGTACATTTAATTTTCTTTGCCCTGTAGGGTTTGGAGACGGTTCTCAGAAGAAATCGTCGGTGAATTCAAACATGAGCTAGATTTCAGAAGGTTAGTTAATGTGGATAAGCAGCCACCGGGGACCAATCTATGTGGATACTATGTTTGTGAGAACATCCGGAGACACACCTCTGAGCGGAAGGCATCGGATAGCGTGCGGAACGCGACGGATAACTTGCGGAGGAGGCTTAGTCCAGAAGCTCGCTTCCGACCAATTCAAGAAGAATTAGCAGGATTTTTCATGAGGGAAGTCATCAATCCTAAAGGAGAACACTATACCGAGGACGAAGAAATTTATATGCATACCCGAGATTGAAACTTGTTCGAAGTTGTATATGGTCATCCATCCTAATTGTGTATGGAAACTTGTTCGAAGTTGTATATGGTCACCCGAGATTGAATATATATTATATATTCCTCTTGAATTCTTCTTGTTTGAAATTTCATATGCATGTATATAGTAGCGTAGAATATGTGTACTGAAACTTCATCAAAATTAAAATAAAACACAAAATAAAATATAAAAGAAATAAAACACTCCAAACTAAAAAGAAACCAGGTTTAGGGGGGCTAAAACCCTAAACCTGCGGAGGAGGCCTTTAGTCCCGGTTGGCCACGAGAACCGGGACTAAAGGTCCTCCGCCCCGACGGACCACTGGCGCCCACGTGGACGGGCCTTTAGTCCCGATCAGCCACAAGAACCGGGACTAAAGCCTTTAGTCGCGGTCCGTAAGAGGCGCGACTAAAGAGGGGGGGTCTTTAGTCGCGCATATTTAGTCCCGGTTGCACAGCCGGGACTAAAGGCTGTTGCGAACCGGGACTAAAGGGCTTTTTTCTACCAGTGTCACAAGTCATTCCAAAGGCCCCTCTTCACCTTGAAGCTCTCTCATGAGAATCACAGGAGGAAAGATGCATCGGGCTCACTCAATCAGCCCGTGAAAAAGAGTAATAAGTATTGTGGGCATCACGTTTGGTGAGAAAGTTCTGACAAAGGTTCGTCTTATATTTAGATAAATGCAATTCTGGCCTGTAATGACAAGGGAAGCTAGCAGGGTAGGCTGTCGGTGAGCGTGACGATGGTAAGCCAAGAACCACTGGCCAAGGACGGGACGAGACGATGTGGTGAGCAATGACATCGCTTAAGTAAAACTGTCCCTGATTGCAAACAGAAAACTAAAAGTGGAGCAAGCTTCATGCTCGAATTGTTCTGCGTTTACTGTGAGTTGCTAGCAGTCCTTTCTTCTATGCAGGGTTGCAGATTACAGGTAACATCTGTGCTCTACAAACTGATATTGATAGGGTACCAATCCAAATGAAATGTATCGAGCAAGGGGGCAAAAACACTGTTTTGACCCTTTTGCCAAAGTTTAGCATGATTTGACGGCCTTCGAAAATTTAGCACGACCTAACCCTTTTCGCAATTAAAAAGTTTATTAGTCTTGTCCCTCTACTGAAATTTAAACCTAATAATTTATTCTGCAAGTAAAACCTAAAAAAGTTTGACTTTAGGCAAACAAATTGTGCCTTGTAAACCCTAGCGAAGGGAGTAACTTGTACGGAGCAATTTGTTTTGTACATCTAGTAGTCATATTTTGCACAACTCATAAAAGTCATTTTTCAATGAAAAGTTGTAAAATATAAATTGTTACCCATTATTAGTCTAGTTAAAAATTTCATAATTATTTAAACAACGTAGCTAATTTCTGGTACTTTAATAATTTCTTATTTCGTAGTCAACGCAAAGTTCTACGAATTTATAAAATTTGGGAAGAAATACTACATTCTTTTGTCCAATGCGTGAAAAAATTATTTGGGTGTAGTTAATATTTTATTAGACTTATATGAAAAAGTTTTTAAAGACGGCCAAGGAATACGATTTTCCATGTCAGCTGAGACAATACTGTTCATTTTACTTTTTGACACCATACAAGATGGTGAATACTTTTATCTGCATCAACAAACTATAAAATCAATAGAACATTTCTGAGACATAAGCCGACCTTTTGAAAACTTTTCGCGAAGTCACAACGAATGGGTTGGTTCATATGTGAACAACAGCTTCTTCTCGTCGTGTGTCGGGTCCTTGCCTTGACGGTGGTGCTCTCGTGCGGAACTAGGTTCGGCGAGGTGGTTGTGCTAGAATATCTCACTTTGGTGTCCTGGCCCTGGTCCTAGGGTGGTGAACACTCCATCGTCCGATGGTGCGACGCCTCTCGAGCCGGGGTGAGGAGCTGGGGGCTCCTTCTGGCGATGGAACAGGATGGCGCTAGTCTGCTGGGCGTCCAGGCGATGGCATTGTCATAACCCCCTCTGTCAGCTGATCTTCTTTGTGAGCCGGCTCCATTGATCTTTCGAGCATGTATGAGGGCTCCAGTGTCTCTTGTCTTGTTTTTGAGCTTTGTTGTTGCCTCTGGGCACCCATGTATCTTGCCAAGGCTCTTTTTTTGCTTTGTTCTTCTGTGTTGTTTTGTACCATTGGTTGGTTGTAAGGGCTTCATTAATTTAAAGCCGGTGCGAGCCTCTTTTCTAATTTTTTATATGTGACAGTTTAGAGAGGTTCAGTTCTATTTGAAAGTTCAGTACTCAACCCTATGGCCGAAAATAGGGCGTTCTATGGGTTCTATGGGCCCTCTCCGGTGTTTTTTCTCCGGGATGGTCGTTGGTATCTTCTGGTCTACATCAACGAATTCTTGACCACTACTTCTCCAAGGTTCTTGGTTTAAACAAGTTTGTTGCACTAAGACATATATGAGTGTTACCGGATCGGAATCGGATGAGTAATTCTCATACCGTATTATGGCAGGACACATTCAGATTTGAATACAGTAATAGGCAGATCTGAATACTGGATTATGTCGGATTGGACATGATAGTAACAGAGCAGACTCGGATCGCAAACGGTCATATACCACATGAATATAAGAGAAATATATAAATGATTTAACCTAAAATTATATATAAACAATTAGCAGGTATTAATACTTATACACTTTAAGCACACATGAAGCAAACAAATACTAGTAAGCAAACATAACATCCACGTATTCCTAGTTAATACTTACACTTTACCCATAATTAGTATACATATTTAAAAGCTCGGATTGCCCTATTACAAATAACAGATTATTCTTGGGCACCTTATATTAGTAATAGAAAATATTATTGATCTTATCCAGGGGAGACATGTATGAGATCTCACATTTAGGTGAGATCAACGAGACAAAATCATATTTAGACATTTTTAAAAAATCTGAAATTATTTAACAACATTCATGTGGGGTATGTCTACAACCCCCAAAAAGATCAGATCAAAACTCATTGTACTTTTAGAGGTTAAAAAAAAGACAAATTCAAATATGAATAGTAGCAGCTTTGGGTGAATAGTATTTTGACACTATTCATATCTGATTTTGTCTTTTTTTATTAATGTAAGTTGAATTAGGAGCTTAAATGTTTTGAGGTTGCACACATCAAACGTTGATGTGTGTCTACAAATTTTGTTGAGAATGACCATATTTCTTTTTTCAAAAAAAAAATCGATCTCATAGATCTCACATTACATAATGTGAGATCTCACGCAAGTCTCCCCCTATCTTATCATATCGGTCACAGATTCGGGTCAGATTGTGCCGCCAAAAATCTGTTGCTGTATCCTATAAAACAGATTCAGGAACGGTTTCGGTAGGAGACAGAGACCGAGTGGTGGCAAAGCTTTCCTCAAGGCGCGTTGTCGATGGATGCATGAGAAAGAAGACTTTATCACATTCAAAGATTCGAAAGTATTTTACAGGAAGACTAGGTACGCCTATTCGATTGTAGGCGTACCTAGTAGGATAATTAATACGTATCACCTGGCCATGACAAATAGCACTTCCATTTGCTTGCACTCCACGTGCTGGCATGCTGTTTATATGGCCGATCATTGTGGGGAGTAACTTATACTAGTGTCATGTATATGACATTTGTCTAAGTTACTACCTTCATAGTACAAAGTAACATAATAAAAGTATTATAGATGGCTTCATTTATTAGTTTGTAGACTCATCTTGTCTTAAACAACGCTATATTACAGTAACATATTATGTTATTATTTCTCATTAACTACTTACCGCATAAGTAAAAAAATTAGAGTGCGCTACGTTACTATCTAAGTTACTCGGTCACTATGATTAGCCTATCACCACGCATACCAGTAGTCTTACTATTTTCTCGCGGGCAGTACATCTAGCTGACCAATGATTGAACTGATTAACTGACCATTTAAAAAGCAATCCATCCGTCGGTCCAAAACCCGCGGCTGACAAGTGAGAGCAGAGCATTGCACGGCATCGCTCGCGCGCCACTCGAGAGCATTGTGCTAGCTAGTGAGGGAAGAAGCTAGTGGTGGTGGCAATGGCGGGGGCACCTTTGGTGTTGGCGATACTCGTGGCGGCGGTTGGTGTCGCCGCGGCGGAGCGGGGCGGCGGCAAGCTGCGGCAGGGGTACTACGAGCAGAGCTGCCCGCGGGCGGAGCAGATCGTGAAGGACTACGTTGAGCGGCAGATACCCCTGGAGCCCTCCGTCGCCGCCACTCTCATCCGCACCCACTTCCACGACTGCTTCGTCAGGGTACGTACGCACGCTCTTTCGTCAGGTGCACCGTCCACGGCGCGTGTTTGTGATGAGTCCTGATCGATCGGAGTGGCACCGGTGCAGGGGTGCGACGCGTCGGTGCTGCTGAACGCGACGACCGGCGGCGGGGAGGCGGAGAAGGACGCGGCGCCCAACCTGACGCTGCGCGGCTTCGACTTCCTGGACCGCGTCAAGGCCCTGGTCGAGCAGGAGTGCCCGGGCGTCGTCTCTTGCGCCGACGTCCTCGCGCTCGCATCACGCGACGCCGTCGGAGTCATCGTAAGTGCCCTGCTTTCCTGTTCTCCCCCACACACACAGCATACACGTACGGGCACACGCGCCTCGGCGACTGATCGACGATGAGGGAAAAAATGCAGGGCGGGCCGTTCTGGCGCGTGCCGACGGGGCGGCGCGACGGCAGGATGTCGATCAAGCAGGAGGCGCTGGACCAGCTCCCGGCGCCCACCATGAACTTCACCGACCTCCTCGCCTCCTTCCGCGCCAAGGGCCTCGGCGTCGCCGACCTCGTCTGGCTCTCAGGTAACCGTTACAACTAATTATAAAAAGATTAATTACTACTCCCTCTATTTCAATCGGATGTATATTGACGTCTTTGTGTTTCTTCGCTCATTTCAACTCGTATATAGTTCATATTTAATTATTCAAAACATCTTTTATTGCTGAACCGAGGGAATTATTCAAAACATCTTTTATTTCTGAACGGAGAGAGCACTAAGTATCAGTAGCCGAGTTCATGGCACATCAATTACAATTTCACTACATGTCAGTCAGCTGAATTTCGAATTCGGGACAGTTGATTTTGAATGAAGGAAGAAGAAGGAAGGACCTCACCGGAGAGAAGGAAGGGGCTCGCCGTCATCACCCCATTATCAATCTTAGGGTTTAGGGTGAGGGCGGTGGTTGACGGCGGTGGTGGGGGGCAGTGGTGGGGCTTCGCCGGAGAAAAAAACTCGACGCGCGGGAGCCTAAAGGGATGGCCGGGGGCGGCGGAAGACGGCGGTGGGGGTGGTTCAAGGGAGGGCGGGGCGGCGAGGCAGTCGCGGGAGCGCCACCGGCCGTGGGCGGCGGGGTTTTGTGGCTAGGGCTGGGTTGGATCAACGGGTGAAAGAGAGAGGAAGAAGAGAAACAATGTCTGTCTGAGGTTGAAGACGATTAGCGTCCGTTGGATCTTGGTCGAATGGTAGATATAGGAGAAGGCTAATTGACTAAGCGTTTTCTTCTTTTCACGCGATTGACCTGTAGCCGGTCCCTATCGATTATTGGCACCGACACATGCACGGTGATGGTGATGTGGAGCTTACTAGTGACGCACAAGCACTCCATCACAGATGGGTTGAACATACACACGATTGACCTGTAGCCGGTCCCTATCGATTATTGGCACCGACACATGCACGTTGATGGTGATGTGGAGCTTACTAGTGACGCACAAGCACTTCATCACAGATGGGTTGGACATACACACGATTGACATGTAGCCGGTCCCTATCGATTATTGGCACCGACGCGTGCATGTTGATGGTGATGTGGAGCTTACTAGTGACGCACAAGCACTCCATCACAGATGGGTTGGACATACAGTTGAGTGAGTAGTGAGAAACTGAAAGTCTCTTCCGCTTGCCAGCTCATTTGAGCTCACGATGAATAGTAAAATTCAGAAATATTGAAAACAAATTCAAAAGGTTCTAAGGTTTTTTTGGCAAACTTCGACGAATTTTTTAAGTGTCTTCAAAGTTTCATCATGAAATGACAATCGTGAAAATCGTGGCAAAAAATAAATCAGCACTCTAAAATGCTTTCGAAAATAGCATTTTTGGAGCATCGTTTCTTTTTTGCCATGACTTCCACGAATATCATTCCATAATGAAATTTTGTGACCACTCAAAACATTTGTCAATGTTTGCAACAAAACAAATTCATACTTTTTTTTTGTTTTTATTACTACCTCCATTCCATAAAGTAGTGTGTATAGATTTTTTTTTGAAAAGTCAAACTTCACAAAATTTTGACCAAATTTATAGAGAGAACTATTTATATCTATAATACCAAATATTTAAAGTATGAAACTAAATTTTATGATGAATCTAATGATATATGTTTGGCACTTTAGATGCAGATATTTTCCTCCATAAACTTGGTCAAAAAATTTGAGATTTAGCTTTTCAAAAAATCTATATGCATTACATTATGAAATGAAGGGAGTAATATTTTTGGATTTTACTATTCACCCGATCGAGCTCATTGCAGTCCGAGCTCAGAATTACCACACACTACGTTCGGAACCGAAAGTCCTTTGCTAGATTCGTGCTTTTTTTTAATCAATACACCTGGTAGCTACCAGAGGGAGTGCGAGGTTATGGTGCACGGGCAACATGGTGCCTTTTTTTGAGAAAAAAAACATATTTACAAGTTTAGACATAATTAGAAAAAAAAACTGTGGAAACATGTATGTGTTCACTACACATCCATGAATTTCGTTTCTGGGAAAAATGTTATTTGCAAGCTGTGCTTAAAAAAATTCTGGCCCCAAAACAAAAAAAAGGCCCAATTTCATATTTGT
This sequence comes from Triticum aestivum, assembly GCF_018294505.1. Lineage (NCBI taxonomy): Eukaryota > Viridiplantae > Streptophyta > Magnoliopsida > Poales > Poaceae > Triticum > Triticum aestivum. The sequence continues at coordinate 563,539,721 of NC_057814.1, forward strand.
CTTTTCTTTGTACGCCACATTTGAAAGTAAAATGTGATGAAATTTTGCACATACATAGTATACATGTGTGTGTGTGTGTGTGTGTGTGTTTACAAATTTTTTTACGTTGTAGAATTACTTTTTTGGAAACGGGCATCATGGTAGCCGTGCACCGTTTGCAATATTCTCTACCAGAGGCTCCTACTTATTACTACCCAGTTCCCACATAACATAGTCACATGACAGGACGACCATTGATGGTCTTGTTGCGGTGAAAATTGATAAATATGGCCCTTTTCTTAAACTTTGGCACAAAATGAACCCAATTCAAAAAATGGCCCACTCTTGCCTGACGCCCAAGGCTAGGCTGTCATTGCTAGATAGCATGGCGCCTAGCCCCATTTTGTGATTTTTTTTTTTTTGGATTAGGTTCATTTTTTTGCTAAAGTTTAAAGAAGGCCAGATGTGTCAATTTTCACATTGTTGCTTGCTGAAACGGATGTGTCCAAGATAAAAAGAAAACACAAGTGAACCACAAGCCTGGCCGACTATGTGCAGTTCTACAAAAGCACCAACAGTACTACCTGTGTTCTATAGTTAGAACGTACTGCCTCTAGATTTTTTTTTTAAATCAAACATTGCAAATTTTTATTTAATTTGGTGAGCATATTATTTACATCTAGAATACCAAATTCATACCTTTAGATAAAACCATGACCTCGTATTTTCATATTTTATATATGTGGTATTATAGATATTGGTAATTTCATCTCTATACTTGATCAAACTTTGTAAAACTTGGCTTTTGGAAAAAGCTATAAGCACTAGATTGTAGAACGGAGGAAATATATGTTAGTGGTTTAAAATTTTGGTCGATGTTGATTAGATGTGAAACTAGCAGACAGACTAATAACAATACACATTGTAGCTCAGCTAGCTCCATGGATTTTATATTTGTTGCACTGCACGGTCATGGATGTTGACACGCTAAGTCGCTAACTACTGGAGTACATATATTTAGCTTGGAACTTTGGGACATGATCGTAATAAAATGTGAAATGTGTTGGCGATATGTTGATGAACGACATGTAAATAATAGCGGTATAGAGTGTACAAGTACACATGAACCCACAAAGACATCTTGGACTCAACTCTGTCACTGTCTGTTAAGTTTTTAATTACAAACTTAGCTCATTGATTCACATGTATTTATATATAGTGAACATTAATGGGCAACATGTGATGATTTAGAGACCTGTACGCTACTGTATGTCTGCTAAGAGCATCTACAGACGGTCCCTTCAAATCCTCCTCAAATATTTGGCGATAAAAAATAAGCTGCGTGCGTTCTTTAAACGACACACATCTCATGCAGTTTAGCTAGCTTTAGTACATTCCTGTACATCCTCAAGATTTCCTTGGAAAGTTCACAGTCCTACATATGCCATAGCATTGTCGTATTACTGAACTTTGCAGTTTGCACTTGTTATGTTGTGTTCACCACCTGACCTGAGCATCATGTACCGATACCACTCAGGGGCGCACACCATCGGCATCTCGCACTGCAACTCCTTCAGCGAGCGGCTATACAACTTCACCGGCCGCAGTGCGCCAGGCGATGCAGACCCATCGTTGGACGCCGAGTATGCGGCCAACCTTCGCCGAACCAATTGCACCACTCGAACGGATAACACCACCGTCGTGGAGATGGACCCCGGGAGCTTCCTCACCTTTGACCTCAGCTACTACCACGGCCTGCTCAAGTACCAGGGACTCTTCCAGTCCGATGCCGCGCTCATCACCGACGAAGCGGCGAGGGCTGACGTGGAGAGCGTGGCCAAGGGCCCACCGGAGGTGTTCTTCCAGGTGTTCGCGCGGTCCATGATGAGGATGGGCATGATAGAAGTCAAGACCGGCGGTGACGGGGAGATCAGGCGGCATTGTGCCGTTGTCAACAACTAGTGGCATGTCATGTGTCCTTGGTGGCACATGGACGGGCGATTGTGTTTGTATGTTTAGTTACATTTTCTTTTCCATTTTTGTGTATGTGTTTTGTTTATTGTATCTCTTTTGTAAGGTGTTTTTTTTAGTTCTGGTCAGGCATGCAGGGGGATCTAGGCATCTGGCGGCCGGCTCAAGTTCGTCGCCTAGCTCATCACGAAGAATCACTCACCTTTGTCATTTTTGTGTTCCTGGCCTCGCTTGGCATGTAAGGTTTACGGGTGTAAACAGCCCAAATACCAGGCCAAAACTGGCGGAGGAGGAAAATAATGACAATCTAAGCACACGATTAAGAGAAAAAAATAGGCTCTATAAAAACGAGACCTGAGCATGAGCCGCTCCCGTGACGCTAGCTGCAACGCCGCCGCCACCTCCGCCGCTTATCTCCGCCTCCCGACTCCACCTGTCCATGGCCTCCTCCTCCCCCCTCCACCCTCACCCCACTATCCCCTCCCCAGCCACCGACCCCCTTTCCTCCCCCCGGTCCTAGTTACCCTGCAGATCCAGATCCAGAACTGTTGGTTGCTGGTGTTGGGGTTGGAGATGGGGCGTCTCTCTCGCGTTCCCAGGAATGTCTTGGGCTGCTCCCTCGGCTCATGTTACCACCCCCTCTTTCTTGGCTCCCTCTGGATTTCAGGCCCCAGGTAGTGGCCGATGTCTCGCACGCGTCAACGGAGCAGGTGTGGGTGGAGATTGGGGACCGGGGTCGCCCGAGGCTGGAGAAGCTGCCTGCCCCGCCCCGCAAGAAGGAGTCTGATCGCTCCCTCGCATTCAAGAGGAGAGCTTACGGGCTGTGCTTCCGGTGCTTGGCGGAGGACCACTTCGTCGCTGGCTGCCGCGGCCCTGTCACCTGCCTGGCTTGCGGCCTCCCCGGCCATCGCGAGCGCCAATGCCCGGACCGCCTTCCTGCCACTCAAGGTCGTCCCGGCGCTCCCGGTCGCCACCAGCTGCTCCTCGCCTCTCTAGCCGCCCGCCCCCAGCTTCTCCACAATGGTTGCAGCGCTCTCGGGCCTCTGTTGCTTCCCTTCCGGTAGCAATCGAGCAGGAGGCTCCTCATCGCATTCACGGTGATCCCAGCAAGTCCTCCGTTGGTTTGGAGATGTTGCAACCTCTCTTAGCTGAGCAGGCAGAGGTTGTGGGAGCTGGGCTCCAAGCCTTCACCGCCTCTCGTTAGGAGGAGATGGTCCGGGTCCAACTTCAGCCCCTTTGTGACATGGTGACCGCTTTGTAGGTTTGGAAGGCTCAGGTCGAGGGCTTCTTGGAGCGTATGGAAGAGGTCGCTGGCAGCTTAGCTTCTTCGTCGGCCATGTTTCGATCTCCTGAGTCTCCTGTTCGAAGGGTTGTTGAGAGTGATGCTGGTTGTAAGGATGGCTTGGAGCTCGTTGTAGCTGGTTGCCCAGCTGAGCCCCAGTGCGGGTGTGAGGAACTGGTGCCTCTCACTGCTGGTGGTGGTAAGGATATCATTGAGGCCGTTTTGGCTGGTTGCTCATCTAAGCTAGTGGCTACAGCGGCACAGTCTGTGGACCTGCTCTGGATCCTATTCTATCCAGGATGGTAGTTCTTGGTGAGGAAGAACAACTTAAGGTTGATGAGATTGTGGCTAAGAACAATGGCATGGAGCCGACTCAGGTAGCTCTGCCAATTATAGCTTGGATGTGGAGGTGCCTCCCTTGGCCTCCTCTCCGGATATGCAAGCTTCAGGTGATGTCTTCTGGCATTGGCGTGCCTCAAGGCCCGACATCTTCTACCTTGCTGGATGAGTTCCTGAGCAGTTTCAATTGCACTGCGCCGCATTCCTTGCTCCAAGCGTCTATCTTGTGTTGGGTGAAGGGAGCTCTACTTCCTGTTCCAAGAGGCGGAGTGGACGCTCGGATAAGAAGAACCAAAATTGCAACATCCCTGCTGCGAAGCGCGCTGAATATAGGTTGGCAGAGGCTTAGGGGATTTGCCGAACACCACAACATCTAAGAAAGCCACCAAGGAGGATGTTGAAGAGAAGATACAATCTTACCTGTGGATGTACAAGAAGCCGCTCAAACCGATGGCGATGCAGGCTATTCTGGCGTTGGTAGAGGTTAATGTTTGATTGCTCTTCTCAGGAGGTTAGGCGCGAGTGTTGATCTGGTTGTGGGCATGTCCTTGGGGTTGAATTGGTTGGGTATGAGGTGCTAACGATCGTCCTGGGGCTAGGTACCCTTGTATTTGGCTCAGACAACGTTCCTTGATTGATAGGGGTGTGTGTGGTCTTCACCGGTTTTCCTTAATTAACCGTGCCTTGTTTGGTTTTTGAGTCTGGTTTTCCTCATTATAACTGGACCAACTCTCTTCTTTTTAACTGCAATGCGGGAGCTCCCCACCATCTGACGAGGTTTCGTCAAAAAAAAATTACGCTGGCATTGGATGGAAAAACGACAATCCAAGAGTGCCCTAATGATGTCGAAGTGACTGGATTTTCAACACGTATATATCAGCTGGACAACCCCACACACGAGGTGCCATCAACAACAAACTAAAAACGACGCCAACTCCATGAACACTACTCGACCAGCAAACGTAAACACCATCAGAGAGAAACGCACTAGCCGATTACGTATAGTTAAGCCTACAGGCATCATGGCTCTGACCACTTATTACTAACAGGAAACTCTAAACTATCAGGAATTTATACTCCTCCGTTCCAAAATAACTGAAGTTTTACTATTGCCAAACCTTTTTAAGTTTGACCAAGTCTATATAAAATTATATTAACACCTACAAAACCGAAATTACTTCATTATATTCATTGTGACATATGTTTTCATGTTATATATATTTGATATCACAGATTTTTGCAGATTTTTCTAAAGACTTGGTATCATATGAAAATCTTAAAACTTCACTTATTTTGGAACGGTGGGAATACATTGTTTTTCTTCTCCTCAACATTTTTCCATCTTGTATCTCCTTTCAATCTCCATCAGTCACTCCTACCACAACATCATTTACCTCAAGGATCGCAGGTCTCCAGCCGAGAAGTGGCCCACCTAGCCTTGACAGATATTCGCTTGCACAAATCTAGTTGCTTTTCCATTCGCGAGTAGTCTGCATGCCGCTGTCATTGGGAGACTACCTTGCCTCCCGACTCATATAGGAAATAGCCTGGTGTAAATCATTTTTAACACCCTCTCTTCTTCTAATTGAAAGGCAGCGCTCCTACCAGTTTGTCAAAAATAAAACATATTATAGGGTTACACAAGTATTTAAAAGGAGCTAGCCTACAAATCTAACCTACCCTAACACGACTCGGATGATTGTTCCAGTCCAAGATGTACATGGACTCTCCATCGTGGTTAATTCCAACAAACAAGCAGCAAAACTCTTTAGAGGTGAATGCTACTATTATCACAACTGACAGCTATCATTCGTAGGGCAGCAAAATGTCCCGAGAGAAAGGCAGAACAGCCCATATTATCACATGTATTTGATATCCATCTATTGTGGACTTTGTGAACTTGCTATATGTTGAAAACTGAACCGAAATTTTTGCAATATCCATCTATATTCGTGTCTTTGTTTCTGCCGTAGTTTGGTCTAGTGTTGTCTACAAAGTTAAGTCATTGTGCAACGACTTCGGATGAAGTGTGATGAATGAATAAGTGAGATCTGAATTCGTGTTAGAATCATCGTAATGATGATGTTTTATTCGACCTTGCGGTTGCTTGTATGATCCGTAGTTGCGTGTCAATTCTACTCAGAAATTCTTTTTAGGTTTGATGATATTATTGTTGATTCGTCTAACACTTAACATCTTGTTGTGTATGCCTTATCATAGATCTGCTAAATTTTGACTTTCTAAGACTCCACATGAGGCCAAAGATTGCGATGGTTTATCTGCTAACTCCTCGGCGATTCTTAGTTACGATTCATCTTTGTTGAACTGCGGCCATTTTGTTCATGTATTGTTTGATGCTTTATGGATGTCTATGTAATGTGCCTTACTATCAGTTCTGTCTACATTGCATTTACTGATGCCGATCTTTGTGCAAATCCTCACCGGCAAGACCATCAGCCGCGATGTTGAATCCTTGGACACAACTAACAAGTTGAAGGAAAGGATCCAGGACGAAGGAGGCCCCCCCAGCGCCTCATCTTCGCCGGCAAGCAGCTTATTGACAGCCACATCTTCGCCTATCTTCTCCACAGAGTTGGCCAGTAAGTGTCTGGCCCTGGGGCAGTTTCTGCCTCTGGCTCACAAGTTTGGTGCATTCGGTGTCGTCCAATAGTGTTGTCAGCGTGTGCTCGTGTTGTCGTGTATGCGTTTATACCATACCTTGGTCCAATGTTATGTGAATTCGTGTTACTAGCACATATGCCCGTGCGTTGCAACGGAGTGACAAAATTCAACACTTAAATGAAAATAATATTGGTATAAAATAATGAAATTGTTCAACCTGTGTCGTTTATTTATTTTCTTTGTTACAGTCCCATTTATTTATGCCAATTAGGAGAACTTTGTTTATATTTTGTTTCGCAGACCACAATCCCTTTTCTTTATGCCACCAGGATATTTTGTTTCGCAGTCCACAATCTCTTATTTACGCCAACCAGGATTTTTTTTTTGTTTCCCAGCCCACAATCCCATTTTTTATGCCACTGGAATCTTTTGTTTCGCAATCCACAATTCTTTTTATTTATTACGTGCACCGGGTGATTTATTTCTTTCCTACCCACAACTCACCCTCCGTTAGCTGATTCTTAGGCTGCTTGTTCATTCTCATATCACGGGCATATATAAATTGGGGGCATTTGGTGTAAAGAAGCAAGGTCGGACTATTTAATCTGTTAACATACTTGTCTTATAAGCATGAGCCGAATCTGCGCAACTTGGCCCAAAAACATCAGTCGTGCAACAAGGTCCAATAACAGCACCGAGTCATTATTTTAGACAAACAAAAATTTCAATAAATGTTCAGTTACAATATATAACTTGCGCCAAACCTAGAGGTATTGTTGGGTCAGCTAGTTAAAACGGTGGACAATTGTTTGGTGGAGTCGTGAGTTTGACTCCTCACAGAAGCACTTATTTTTGCAAATTCGTATATAGGCTACGAAGGCTGTGTGCGTGCGGACGACAAACAAACAGACTACACGTTGATTTCTCGGAGATGCCATGGGTTCTTGAAAAAGCGTATGTCTAAATGTGCCTACAAACTTCTACCGTGGCGTAGAAGTAGCCTTAGATGAGTGTGTTGAACAAACACGTGAGCCCTGAATTCTTGTGAAATTCTTGTTCTGTTGTCCTCAATACTACTGTGGTGCTTTTGGATTTTTAAATCTTGCAATTGTGTGCCTAATTTGTCCTGAGAGGTTCTCATGACACGCGAGGAACTCCAATGCTTGGTGACCTGAATCTGTCCTCGTTATCTTTCTCGTTTCTGTTTATCGGCATGTGCGGTTTGTGTCAGAATCATCACGATGAATGTTTGATTATTGTGCTGTTGTACTGCTTGTGAGTTATTGGATACTTCTAACACGAACCCCGCTTCGGTACAACCCCCCTCACTAAAGATAGAAATGACAATATAGACCTATGATAAATCGTATATATATATATATATATATATATATATATATATATATATATATATATATATATATATATATATATATATATATATATATATATATGACATTTTATTTTATGGAAGAAAAACAAAAGGATTTAGTTCATACTCACGAAGCCCTAGACTTTTGGTTTGGGCCGAGCTGGATTTGAACCAGCGTAGATATTGTCAACGAATTTACAGTCTGTCCCCATTAACCACTCGGGCATCGACCCAGGAAGAATTTATTCTAGGGTTTTTGCTAATCTATGATTAACCTCCTTTCATAATACTCCCTACCCCCAGGGGAAGTCGAATCCCCGATGCCTCCTTGAAAGAGAGATGTCCTGAACCTAGACGATAGGGGCATCACTAGACGATAGGGCCATATACAACCGCTCGTGATTATACTATAATCACAGTATGAGCAGTTTTTTGGAATTGTCAATATACTCGAAAAGTATAAATAGATCCAAAGCAAAGAGTTTTTCCAACTTTTCTGTTATGTTTTCATCTAGGACAAATTTTATCTACCACCAGTGATAGTTACCACCACTTGAGTTTTGTATGTTGTATGTAGTATCAGTCAAAACCGCCAGTATGTACGTGTAGTATGTAATATATAATGATGTTTAGGTAGTATATATACTACTTTTTAGGTAGTATGTACCATATTTTAAGTATACTCTTTTATACGTACAAATATGTACGTATTTCATAAATATAACAAAAACTATGGGCTCATATGCAATTTTTTTCATGTAACTTGCTTTGAAATATCTTATATATAGTATATGAACATATTTAGAATGATAAAGTGGTATATAAGGTACCATATGGTAGTATATGAGACATGTGGGGTAACTACCCCAGGTGGTATATATATATATATAGTGGGTTGCCCACTAGAATGTATAAGCCATATGTTACACCCTCTTGCGTCCTGCACTTGTACCAACCTTCAAAAAATGGTGAGGGAAGTGGATTTAAACCCCATGCCTCATTGTTTCATTTGAACCGCAGTAACCAACCGAGGATGCTCACCTACTGCATTTTCTTAGGACGCGGAGGAATTGATCCCGAGCTCATATGCTCCCGCATGAACAGTAAAATTCAAAAAATATCAAAAAAATTCAAAAAATTCCAAATTTTTTTTGGGAGAAACATTGACAAAAGTTCTAAGTGCCTGCAAAAATTCGTCGTGAAATCACATTCCTAGAAGGCATGGCAAAAAAAAAACAGTACTCTGAAAAAGCTACTTTCAAAAGCATTTTGAAGCACTGAATTTGTTTTTTTTGCCACGCCTTATAGGAATGTGATTTCATGATAAATTTTTGCAGGCACTTAGAACTTTTGTCAATGTTTCTCTCAAAAAAAAATTGGAACTTTTTTGAATTTTTTTTTGATATTTTTTCGATTTTACTGTTCATGCGGGAGCATATGAGTTCGGGATCAAAAGATGACTTTCGATTTTCTTACCACTTCTTCTTGTTGTTATTGTGCTACAAAGTGCAACGCCTTCCATGGCCGGTTTTTCTTTTATTTTTTCCCTTTTTCTCTTTCTCTTTCTTTTTCATTTTCGTTTTCCTTTTATAAATTTGCATTTTTTAAATTGTCATATTATCACAAATTCTAAAATTTTCAGATTCGTGAACATTGTTTCAAATCCATGAACATTTCTTTCAAATCCATGAATATTCACATAAATTCGCAAAAAACTACAAATCCCTGAACTTTTTATCAAATGCATGAAAGCTTTTATAATCCAAAAACTCTTTTGAATTTTATGAACTTTATACAAGTTCGTGACCAAAATTTGAAAACATGGACAGTTTTTCAATTTTTTGAACAAATTTGGAAAAGCGAACATTTCTTTGATTTGTGAACAATTTTTGAAAACAGGAACACCTTTTGGAACTCTAAATAAAATTGACAACGTGGACATTTTTTTGAATTGTTAGCATTATTTTTTTAACATTAATTAATAAGTATGAACAAAAACTGACACCTGGAGAAAAATTGGAAATCTGAACATTTTTTGATTTTTTTGAAGATTGATTAGTAAATATGAAAACAATCAAAATTCTGAAATTATGTTTTGAAAATAAGAACAATTTTTGAAATATTAACAAAATTTGGAAAACATGAAATATTTCAATATTCCGAAAAAATGTAATTCTGAACTTTTTGAGTTTATCAAAAATGGAAACAACATACAGGAAAAAAAGGAAAAGTCAAAGCAAAACTAAAAAGGAAAGAAAAAGAAACATAAAAATTGGAGAGAAGATAAAAATAATAAGTGGAAAGAAAAAAAAGAAAAAGGTGTTTCAGGAACCTCCTAGAAGGTTCCCAAAACCGAAAAAACCGGCTGGAAGCCAAGATTCCCAAAACTGGTTACCTTTTTGGCAAACTTTTTGGGAAACATTAAAAAAAATTCAAATATGTGATTGTTTTTTTTTCAAAATCGATGAATTCTTTTTTCAAATCCACCAGAGCTTGGGCCTGCCCAACAGTTTTTTTTTGGCGTGAGCGAAGCTTCGCCTAATTGGGCCAAGCCCTAAGAGTTCTTTTATTTTTCTATTTTTTTACATTTCTTCTCTTTTTTGTCAATTCATTTTGTCCTTCTAAACTTTATTGTTCTTTTTGAAATCTGTTAAGAAAATTAAAATAATGTTTGGAATAAATTATGATTTAAAATTATCTTTTTTCCAAATATTTATTAAATTCTTTAAGAAAACTTTAATTGTGATTTTATCCCTATGTGTTTATTAGATATGTTAAAGACTTAAAATATCAGTTTTACATACATATTTATATTATGATTTTAAATACTTTTTCCTTCAAACCTGGCATGGATCCCTACTATGGGCATGTCCACCTGCTAGCAAAAGATGGGGTCATTTTCAATAATGTCCATAAAAACACCATCTTCAATGTAGGGTGTCTGAGTAGGCCAGAAAGCTCCGTTTGAGAGCATGTTGTTCCTCGACATCTGTCTAATGACTTCATTTTTTATTGGCTTGTATGACCAATTCAAGGCACCATACCAAGTTGTTCTTTTCTACAAATTTTGCATTTTTGGAGTGTTCTCGTTTAAAAAAGGGCGATAAATGGTCAGACATGTCGCAACTTGCATACGGTGCCTAAAATCGTCAAACCTGTCATGGATGCCTACTATGGGCTTGCCCACCATTTTGCAAAACTTGAGGTCATTTCAAGAATATCCAAAAATATACCATGTTCAAAGGACGGCGTCCGGGTAGGCCAAAAGGCTTCGTCTATGAGCACGTTATTTATCAATATCCTTGGAATGGCCCCAATTTTTCCCATGGCATTGTATGACCAATTCAAGGCACCATGCCAAGTTGTTTTGGTTTTCAATAAATTTTGCATTTTTTCGGAGTTCTCTTGGCAAAAAAGGTCGATAGATGGTTGGACGTGTCACAACTTGTATACTGTGTCAGAAATCATTCAAACCTGACATCGATTCCTACCATGGGCATTTCCACGTCCTTGCAAAAGTTGGGGTCGTTTGAAGGATGTCCAAAAATACGCCATGTGTCAACAGAATGTGTTCGGGTAGTTCGAGAAAATTGAAAAAGATTCACAAATTGGAAAAAAACAGGAATATGATTTTATTAAAATTTTGAAAAAGTTCACGCATTTGAAATAGCAGAAAAAATGAAAATGAAAATGAAAAATGAAAAAGAAAAAGTAAAGGAAAGCAAAAAATCCCTAAATAAAACAGAACAACCCCGTTTTAAAAAACAGACACAAAAAACCCATCCTGAAACTTCACAAAGATATATTTGCCACATAAGAGCCGTAAAAGAAAGCAAGTGCGCACAACAAGTAATCTATCCCAGTTGATTACTAGAAGTAGAAGTAAACCTTGTGGGTTGGGGTTTGAATCCCCCATGTCGCACATTTTTGGAAGATTAAAAAGAAAGAGAAAAAAAGCCAAGGGCGCCAAATAGGGTTTGGGTATGCCACACGTACGTCGGGCCGTCTACGGCCGGTAATATGCCGCGTATCAGCACGCTCGGTGCGGGCGATGTAGTTTTCAAAAACACCATCATATCCTTTATTATGAAGGGGTAAGGAGAGATTTCCTTCGTTGATGTGTTCAGGGGATTGTACCGAAGCAAAAATGTTCTAATATTCTATTGTTCTACTTCCTTTGATCCATATTAATTTTTCTTGTTGATTTAGTTCAAAGTTGTACTCAAGTTCAAAAGTGCCAACTTCCCAGATGCTTGCATTTTTTGTGGCTCTTCAAACTGAATTGTTGCCAAGCAGTTCCATTGGTGAAGTTGTCTTTGTTTGTTGCAAACAAGATGAGATCAAACAAACCATAGGCTACACATACGCGGGTTCCTTTTGCCCTGTTAATTTCTCTTTCTTAACAAACAAAGCATAGCCTACACGTGCAGACCTACCCTCTGTTCTGTGCTCTTGGATCTACAGCGCGTCTGCATCCAATGTGGCCACCGCTACTGTCGCCATCTTCGTGCCCCGGTCGATCGTCGTCACCATCCTATGATATAGCTTCTCTTCCATCCCCGCTTTGCTGCTGAAGCTGGGCATGTGAACGGCCATAGGGACCCTCCATCCCGCTGGCTGGCTGATTGTAGTCCGAGGTAGCCTTGTCGTCCTCCGTCTCTGCCTTATTGTCATTGGCGTGGCACAACGAAGAGGAGACTGGAGCCGTGGAGGATGCAGTAGTGCTCGGCGTCACGCTCATCATCTTCGGGCACCCTGGGAGACTGGAGACGGGAGCGGAAGGTGACTCGTTGCAACACCAACAAGACGTGTAAGGCTAGTCATAGTGGGAATAACTTAGATAGTAACATAACGCATTTCAAGAAAATTTTGCTTATGTGGCAAGTAATTAATAAAAGGTGGTAACATAATATGTTACTGTAACATAGCGCTTCCCGAGACAAGATGAGTAAGCGACGACCACACCTCTTGCATTCTTATTGCTACTTCTCTCCTGATACCTATCACTCCCATCCAATGGCTAGAATGTTGACAAAAAGAGAGCGAAAAAGTGAAAGAGAATAATAACAAACCTAGTAGTATTACTAATTCTTTCTACGCTGAGAAACTAACACGCCACAAAGACATTGGGAAGGGAAGCGAGGCTATTGAAATATGTAGGCGGTAGTTGTACTTGAAAATTTCCGTAATGAAGGTGAGAGATTGATGACATGGACAGCATGGATCATGTGCAATATTAGGTATGGAGAGTTATTCCATTTCTAAGTTCCAAATATAAGTTGTTTTAAACTACAGTTTCACTCACACACGCACCCCTTCACATCTAACACACACGTCACCTAACTTAGGTTTTCACTGCCTCCCACCACGCAGTCGCCGGACTACCTCATCTTCTGTGGCCTTGCGGTGGATCCTGGTCCTTGCTGGCTGGAAGGCTCCGTTTTGAGATGTTTCTTTGAGTTTTGGAAGGATTAGATACTGCTTAGGAAGACAAGGCGATGGCTCCCTGCAGATGAAATAAGATTCTCCCTGCATAGCCCCCATCTGGATGATGCTTCTAGCATCGCCAGAGGGTGCGTGGAGGTTTGACTCTAGAGGAACTCATGGAATTGATCGTCTTTTATCATCGGTGGATCCGCCTGGATCCGATCTTCGTTCGTCTATGTTCGTGTGTCTACAAGTTTATTTTTTTCGATTACGCTTCTCTTCATCGAACACGGTTGTTGTTTTGGTGCGCTGGTTCTTTGAGGCCTTAGCACGACGACTTTCCGACTATCTACTACAATATGGTTTGCCTGGCTCTGGTGATGGAGCGGCGATGATGGAGGCGCGCCTCCGTGTCGCTCTAGTGCTTGTAGTTGTCGCTAGGTGGTCTACAGACCTGGATGTAATTTTTTACTTCTAATGTTTGTTGTACTACGTTGATAGTTGACGAATAGATCGAAAGTTCTTCCAGTAAAAACAACTACAGTTTCGCTTATCTTTAATAGGCATGAATATATTTTTTATAATTAATGAACCTTTTAAAATCCTGTGAATACTTTTTTCAATTACATAATCAATTATTAAAATGTGTGAACAATTTTTAATCGCATGAACATTTTGAAAATTACATGAACATTTTATGTGAACACAGTTTCAACATACATGCTTTTAGAAGTACATAATTTATTGATATTATATAAATCAGTAGGATAAATGGATTTTTTGAGATTTAGGAACAATAACAAAAATAAATTGTACCCGTTTTATAATGGGCTACACTAGTTGCCTCCCGTTCACCTATCTCCAGCTCTCAAGCAGGGAAATTTTGTTTGTTTGATGCCAGCTTCAACACCCCTCTCACCTGCTTAAGGCTTAAATATTTGGATCACTATTATAACGAGATTTGTGTATAAGATAGGCTATACGAAAGTACTTTCGTCATGTCCTCTTTGTCACTTGCCGGTTCACATGTACTCTTTATTGTTAATTTTACTTGACAAAACTTCGACACTGATGTGGAGTATCTGCTCCCAAGCTCAATTGCTCCCTGATGAACAGTAAAATAAAAATAGTTAAATAATTCAAACAATTCTGAATTGTTTTTGTGGTAAACTTTGACCAATGTTTTGTATGCTTGCAAAATTTCAGCACGAAATGACATTCATGGAAGTTGTGGCAAAAAAAATTGACGCTCCAAAAATGCTAGTTTTGAAAAAAAAAATTGAAGTGCAGATTTTTTTTTGCCATGACTTCCACGAATGTCATTTCGTGCTGAAATTTATTAAGCACGGAAAACATTTGTCATTATTTTTTTGAAATTGTTTAGTGTTTTTTTCGATTTTACTGTTCATCAGGGTGCCTTTGAGCTCGGGATCACACACACACACACACACACACACACACACACACACACACACACACACACACACAGTAAAATCACAAACTCATAGAATGAGTTCTCTCTTAGATCATCAGCACATTCCACAACCCAAATTAAGGCATCACTCCTAGTCTTGTTCATAAGGACAGGACACATGGTGCTCACATTTGTGAAAACTTTGACATTTCGCTTGTTTCAAATCTCTCAATGGACAATTTTCAGCATTCACCACGTTACAATAGCCTTCTTATGAATTGCCTCGTCAAGGTGACAATGTTCTCTAAAGCAGTTGCATAGACGTGCTTGCAACTAGTTTAATTCAAATTATTTCTCAAATAACATACAGAAAATATCAAACATGTTGTTAATGTTTTGGCTAACATTACTAGCTGGAATCTTGATTTGGGGACCAAAAAAAAATATTCAATCTAAGTATAATTTGTGAACATTGCTCAACAAGATGTGGGGCGTTGAACCCAGGAGCAAAGGCTGGCGCCACAACACGTCATAAGCACCAACCAATTAATTAAGAATTAAGAACACTTGTCCTTCCCGACCTTGACCTTCCCGCGTCGTGCATTGCATGGATGTTGGATGGAACAACTGCTGCCTGCTGCGAATTTACTGGATCTGCACCTCCGCGAAAGAGATGGAGGATGGCGACGTGGCAACCACCTGAAATCTCTCAAAAAATGTTATCTGTCGTCAATCACAGACTAAACTGATGGTAGACCCAACTGATGTCTTGTTTTGCTCAGAGCCTCACACGTCATGTGCATAACCGATACACTCACCACATACAAAACTGAGTGGGAAATACATGTGTAACATAGAACAAGCACATGTCACTATTGACACGTCTATGTAACTACTACACTTGTGTGTACTAGAGTCGTGATGCACAAGCGCGTGTGGCTGTACGCCTTTCTTTTCAGTGATGTTGTAGTTGGATGTATGAGGTCTCTTCAGCACTTTAATTTGCATACACCTTTTAAATTGTATTCTTTTTCACAAGCATGCTCATGCATCGAACGATTAATTTGTCTGGTACCCATCCAAAAAGAAAGGTGTAAAATCACATGGAATCTTTGGATTAACCGAAGAGGTTAGAAGACCAGTGAATCTTCCCATGAGTAACTGGTCACAGCTACTAATGCATCTATGCTTAGCACATTTCTGATTATGCGTACAGAAAGTGAGAGGTGTAACTAACAACCTACTTCTGAAAGGGGTGTAGAGATGTAGGTCATCTCCAAGGATATGCCCATTAAAGGGGGATTTTACTTTCAGTCCTACTGACCTTTGCAGTTACGGCCACTCTGAAGTTATCACCGACCCTTCATTTCCTTTCTCTCAGCCAGCTTCCCTTTGCAACTTGCAAGTGAATGATACCTAGTTACCAACATATATACTTCATATGCTACTAGACATGAGAAGGGCATGGGCATGGACTGGTTAAGTACTAGTACGTGTAAAACCTATTGACATCTTGCCAAGTCTCTCCAGAAAAATGAGCTTAGAGGGGAGATGATGAGCATGGAAAAACAGGCTAGCAGCTGAGAGCATGTGCTGCAATGTGGCATTAGGATAAAAAATGAACCTCTTCAGTAACTGACAATTGTCCGACCCAACACAAATTTATTGCACTCATCACTTTCAGTTACCTTTATTTTGATGGAGATAAATATATGAAAGTTTAAGCATACGTACCATAGGAAGTCAAATGGATGTATTTAGCCCCCCCCCCCCCCCCCCACCACACACACACACCCAACCTTCCATGGATAATCACAATAAAGTTGTATTTTGGAACGTGCGTGGCCTTAACAGCAAAGCTAAACGCACAGCTGTCCGCACTGTAATCGCCTCTACCTCCACCCTGGTGGTTTGTCTACAAGAGACCAAGCTCGCTACAGTCACTGCCGCCATCGTCTTCGAGACGCTCGGTGGAAACTTCGCTGACTTCTAGTTCCTTCCCGCGGCGGCATTCTCCTCGCTTGGCGGAGTAATGTGATTGCACTCGCTAACCCAATCATTGGGACGTACCATGTTTCCGCGACAGTCTCTTCCCCCTTCGGAGATAACACATGGTGACTAACACTAGTAGAAAAAGAGGCTTCCATACGCCCCCATTAGTCCCCAAAACAATCGAACCGCGACAAAAGGGGCCTTTAGTCGCGGTTCGGGAGGAGACCCGCGACCAACTATCTGGGCCCAGCGCGCTCGGTCGACAGCTGGCGGACAGGAGGGGCTTTAGTCCCGGACGGGAGGGGCTTTAGTCCCGGTCTCCAAGGTCCTCTACCAACCAAAGTGCATTCATTGCCGGGCGAAGCGTGCATGACAACTTCCTCCTCGTCCAGCAAATGACGAGGCTTCTCCACAACCTCAAGGCGCCGCGCGTCCTCCTAAAGCTAGACATTGCCAACGCCTTCGACAATGTGGCATGGCCATTCCTCCTCGAGACTCTTCGCCACCTTGGCTTCGGTCGGCGATGGTGTGAATGGATCTCCAACCTCCTTTCCACCGCTTCCACACGTGTCCTCATCAACGGCAGCCCGGGACCACCGATTGGCCATGCCCAAGGTCTACGCCAAGGCGACCCGGTCTCTCCCATGCTATTCACCTTGGTGATTGACAAGCTCAACTCACTCCTCGAGTTCACCACTCTGCAGGGTATCTTACAGCGGCTCACCTCTCGCCATGCCGCTTCGAGCATCTCCATGTTTGTAGATGACGTGGTCATCTTCTGCCACCCCGACGCTCGCGAGCTTAACACCGTCAAGTTGCTTCATGAGGCCTTTGGAAGCGCTTTCGGTCTTCGAACAAACTTCCTCAAGTGCTCGGCATCACCTATCAGATGCTCCGATGACCAGCTCGCCACCATTGGAGCCTCCATCTCCTGCCCGATCGCGAACTTCCTGAACAAGTACCTTGGACTACCCCTCTCAACCCGCAGGGTGCCGGCCTCTGCACTGCTACCACTCGTCGACAAGCTCTCTAAGAAGCTGGCCACATGGAAGGCCTCTTTGCTGTCATGAGGCCAGCGGCTTGCTCTTGGCCGCCACGTGCTCTCGGCCATGTCGGTCCACATCCTGCTAGCATTGGCAATCAACCCGTCCATCTTAAAGAAGATCAACCGGCTCATCCGCGACTTCCTCTGGCACGACAACAAGGATGCACATACTGGCTCTTGCATCGTGTCCTGGAAAAAGGTTTGCCGCCCCTGGCACTAGGCGGATTGGCGATCCGCGACCTACACCGCACCGGCATCGCCCTTCGCACACGTTGGCTTTGGCTAGCTACATCATACTGGCCCCTTGCGTGCATGGAAACATCTCCACCTGCCATCCGATCCCGAGGCTTCTCCACCTGCCATCCGATCCCGAGGCTTCCCAGCTCTTACGCGCCTCGACAACTTGGTCCCTCGACGATGGCAACACCTGCGAGTTCTGGCAAGATCATTGGCTGCATGGCAAATCCATTCCTGAGATTGCTCCCACCCTATCCTCTTTCATCCTGAGGCAGCGAAGGGGACGGCGACTCGTGCGTGAAGCTCTCACCGCCCGCGGCTGGATCGCTGACATTCACGGCAACTTAAACCCTATGACAGTCATTGAATACATCCAATTGTGGAGAATGCTCCAAGGAATCGAGCTCTCTGAGGAGCCGGACAAGCTGTCCTGGCGATGGACTGTCGACGGCAGCTACTCGGCACGCTCCGCCTACCATGCACTGCTCCTTGGGGCTACCAACGCGCCATATGACAGCTCATCTGGAAAACATGGGCCCCCTCCAACGTGAAGATCTTCCTCTGGATCGCCTCCCTCAACCGTTGTTGGACTGCCGACCGTCGCGCACGGCAAAACTTGCCGCATGACCCCATCTGTAAACTATGCGCACAGGAGGACAAAACTCTTCACCACCTCCTCGTTGGATGCGTTTTCTCACGCACCATTTGGCATGACATCTTGGCTTGGTGCCGCATGCCCGCAATGCCGCCCCGATGGCAACACCGACTTCTTCGAATGGTGGAAGGTGTCCAAAGCTAATGTGTCGGCGAGCCTCCGCAAGGGTCTTAACTCCCTAACCATCCTCACTTCATGGGCCATATGGAAGCACAGCAACGCCATCCTCTTCGACAATGCTACACCCTCCTTAGGCAACCTTCTTGATGACATCAAGCAAGAGGTGAAACTATGGGCAAGAGCCGGCACCAAAGGGCTCAACGGGATCATTCTTGTAACATAAACTGTAAACTTGGAGGCTGAGCATCCTCCTACCTCTCTCTGCTCAACAATGCGCCCGGACACCGCCATCTACTGTGTATGATGCCGGAGACGCTAACCTTGTACTCTATCCCACCCTATCAATGGAATGATACGCAATCTCGCGTATTCGAGAAAAAGACCTCGATGACTACTTGAGCAAGGAAAAGTAGCTACTGCCCTTTGGCAAGCGAAAGAGCTCGTTGATGGCGTCCTCATTTGACCGTCATGACGGTCCTCTTGTGCAGGTTCTCATTCTCTCCTTGCACCGCTCACAGGTGGCGGTGTGCGCCTGACGGCAGGGAGCCTCTAAGCCACTAGTTGTACCACAGCGCTCAGTTGGCATCCTCTGTATGATGTAGGTCGAGCAGGAGGCGGGAGTTGTGTATGATGTAGAACTGCTAGGCGTCACGGTCGCTTGTCGAGCTCCCGGTCAGCATGGTAAGTCGAGCAGGAGGCGGGAGTTGTGTATGATGTAGAACTGCTAGGCGTCACGGTCGCTTGTCGAGCTCCCGGTCGTTGAGTGTGACTCACTGCTACTCCATCGAGATGTGTAGAATGGGAGTAAACCACGGTCACACCCCTACCGTTCTTGTTGTTGCTACCTCTGTCCCGATACCTATCACTCCCATCTGATGACTAGGTTGCCGATACAATGAGGAAAAAGTGAAGGAAAAGAACAACAAATCTACCATCATCGCTTCTTTCAATGCTAGGAAATTGACATTGCGAAAAAGACGTTGGGGCGGCAAGGGGGGCTATGTAAATATGTAGAGGGTAGCTGTACTTAATTTCTGTAATGAAGGTGGGAGATTTGATGATACTGAGAGCATGGATCACGTAAAATATTAGGTGGGGAGAGTTATGCCAATTGTAGAATAAAAGGAGTATTTTTGAACGACAACTTCATTATCTTTAATAGGCATGAATCCTTTTTTATAATTAATTAACATTTTCTAAAACATGTGAACACCTTTTTCACTTACATAAATATTTTACAAAATTTATGATTAATTTTTTAATCGTCTGATTAACACGTGAACTTATTTTAGAATACATGTTTTTAGAAGCAAGTGCATTTTTTTATATGTGTAATTACTTTTAGTTGCTTTATAATTGAACTGATATTATATAATTGTGTAAGATAAATATTTAAAAACATATTGAATAATAACAGGAATAAATTGTACCTAATTTCCTAATGGGCAACATTAATTGCAACACATTCAGCCTCGACAATATATGGCTCCTGCTCGCTACATCGCGATGTATATGGCTTCATAGCAGGGACCTAGAAAATGAGAGCTCCTATTCGATGCCTCAAGCGCCGAATTGCCTCTATACTGCACATATGGGATGGCCCATTAGCGCTTCCGCCTCGCTCCACTACTAGAAAAAGGCTTACTAGTGGCGCACCAGTTTTGCCTACTAATGGCGCACTACTGGTGCGCCACTAGCACCACGTCACTAGTATTTTTTACTAATGGCGCATCACTGGTGCGTCATTAATATCTGGTATACTAATGGCGCACCAGCCAGTGTGCCATTAGTATAGGCCACGGTGCGCCATTAGTATGCCTCCCAGTGGGCATGTGCTTTGCCATACTAATGGCGCACTGCTGGGTGATGCGCCATTAGTATCCTTTGGCATACTAATGGCGCACATTTGGGTGATGCGCCATTAGTATGTATATTAGGGATTTTTTTCTTTTCTAATATTTGCACAGATTACAAAATATATTATTGGACAGAATATAAACAGCACCACACAACAACAGCAGATTCATCGAATACAATAGAAGATTAGTCTCCGAATACAATTCATCATATAAGTCTCTGAATTCAAAAGACCGAACAAAGATAGAACATCACAAGTCTCGAGACCGCGAGTAGCGAGTTTGTCGAAAGTAATACTAATCCTAACAAGTCCTACTAATCATCATCATACAACTTCTACTCGTTATTAAGGACCTAAAATACCCTATTTAAGGTAAAATAGCATAAAACAATATAGACCCTAACTCTCCATTATGGAGAATGGAGATCATCCTGTCTCCAATTCTTGCGCGGCACTTCCTTTTGCTTCCAAGAACCTCCTTACGACTGTCCATACATTTTTTCCATTCTCTGATTAGCATGTCTCCAGTTCTTCTAGAAATCCGGTATGGACAGTTGAGATTCGTAGGATGACCTGGATATAAGTTCAAAACTTGAAGGCTGCCATTCTGATACATCAAATGAGGCACACAATCCTCTGGGGTTCTCTGTTGAAAAACATAGTAATAACTTCATAGTTAGCAATGATGTACTAGTTTTAGAAGTATGCAAAAGATGCACGGATGTCGTAATAGTAAAAAATCTTACCAGGGTATCTCTCAAGATCAGTACAAAATCCGACCAGATGATTTTTCTCCTGATAAGTTAACTCGGAGCCATCGGTGTAGTGGGTTTTGTCTACCATTTTCCGCACATTTTTTGAACAATCAAAATAAGCTGTCAATGGAAATAAGTTGTCAACTATTTTGAAATAAACAATATAGATTAGTTAATAATTAACTATGTTTGACAAACTCACATAGCGGTAGAACTGGAGGCGTATCAACAAGGACCCAAATGTTCATATTGTCTTGGTCGATGCCAGGATCACCAAGATCCATGGTGACAAGCATACCCTCATCAAAACCATACATCTTGCAAAATACTTCCCAATTTTTGCAACCAAAATGGGTTACGCTCTCAGCATTATACAGATTTACTTCAAAATCCACATCATGATGTGTCCTTAGGTGAATTTTCTTCGTTTCAAAATTTTCATGATCTTCAAAATCCATCCTCTCCAAGACATAGCGTCTTGCATGGCATGGGATAAACTATACTCGAATTGTAAAAGATGAAATTACACGTTGAAATAGTTGAAGTCATGCTTAATTATGAAAAAAACACTTGTCGTCGTTGCGTACCGTTTCAACTTCGAAGGTCTCCTCGAGCTTAATGCTGAAGCGCCGATCATCGTCCAGGTGAGGCCTGTCGCACAGACCTCGACCGTCGTGGCACCAGTCGCACTCCCCCGAGAGACTTTCGTCGTCCGATGACGACATTTCCTATGTTCATAATTCAAAACTACATCATCTCTGTTGGGTCCAATAAGATAATCCACAATGTGGTGAAAACACGCCCATCCAAATAGAATATGTGGTATGGGCTTTTTTAGTAGGTCATCCTACTTGTCGTGGAATTGTCACGGCAGATGTCCTTAGTGTCAGGACTTAGTCGCGAGGCCAGCGCATCTATGTGGCAGCTTAAGAGGGGTTGATTGGGATGAGAGACGCAGGGCGGATCAACGCACAAGACAAGGGTTTAGACAGCTTCGGGCCCCGGGAAACATCATCCGGTAATAGCCCTACATGCTGTTTGAGGCTAGGTCTCATTATGCTCATGAGAGAGTCGCCGGTAAGCCGGCTCTTTGTGTCTAGCCTTAGAGATTGTTTCTTGTTGCTTGTCCCTCTTTGGGGTGCCCTGCCCCTCCTTATATAAGGAGGGGCGGGTTACATGTGGAGTCCTAGTAGGACTAGGACTAGTCTATCTTCTCTTACAAGTTAATTACAAGTCCGGGTCTTGTTTCCTTGTAAAGGAAATATTCGTCATCCCTTTCCTCTTAATCCGGCCCATCATAACATGAGCCGGCCTTCTGGGCTTTGAGCCTTGTTGTCCATCTGACCCGCCCGCCGGGTTACTAATGAGTCGCCAAGATCGGGCAGGTTATCTGTGAATCGCCAAGCTCCGGGCGGGTCACCAGTGAGCCGCCAATTCCGGCCGGGTCATACCGCGAGGTATATCCCCGACATTAGCCCCCAGTTTAATTTGGATTTATCCATGTTAAATTAATCTGCAATATAAACACAAGAACAAATTTGACAGGTTGTGTTCCGGGTTAAATATTCTTTGTAAGCCGGCACTTGGTCATCCTTAAGTCCTTGTCATCTTCCTTCTTGATATGTATCCATAATGTCATAGCAAATCTCTTTAGCAGATATGTTCAAATTTTGCCAATGAAATAAATCCAGATACTTCCTTTGAAAATCCGGGTCAACAAGCCAGCTTCAGAGTCAATTTGCTGGTATTGGTCTCTTGTTGAGAAATATTGTAAGAGGTAATCCACTTGAATCGGCTTTCAATGCTCTGACTTGACAAGAATATTGGTCTTCAAATATTCAACTTATATTCATCCGGCTTAAAGATATATAACTTGCCGGTTTATGAGTACCAAAATTGCCGGGTTATAAATAGATGATGCCAAGTCATAATTGTCGCCGACGCCGGTTTGTGATTGTTAATGACGCCGGTTTACAGACACAGGGTCATAATGATTGGTGACACCGGATCAATCTGGTTTTGCTCAAAACAGAGAAATTGAAGATATTTCTTTGATAATAATATAATACCTGTAGCCCCCAAGTCTTGAGCAGAACAAAGCGATGGCTTAAGACTTGCTTCAATATGAATACTGCCACTTTGAAGAAATCCATGTTGTTCATCCCAATCACTAGTAAAAACTGAATATTCCATATTATGTAGCCCCCAAGTGCCGGGTTGTCACGCTTGCAGCAACCTGGGACTTGTAATTGCCTGATTCTCAAAAACTTCAACCAGTGTAGCCCCCAAGGGCCGGGTCATTATGCAATAATGAGCAGGGACTTTATAAATATGATCATGTAAATTTGAACAGCAATGTGTAGCCCCCAAGGGCCGGCTTAGTAAGATAATACTGAGCTGGGACTTTTCATTGAAAATAATCATATGATGTAACCCTCACCATGGGGCTTGAACCCACGTCCACAAGGTTAAGAGCTTTGTGCTTTACCAACTAAACAGTGGATCCTTCAATATAATGGATTAAGACTTATGTACCTTGAATTGTTGACAGGAGCAATTGGTAGCCCCCAAGGGCCGGTTTATCATAATATGATGAGTCGGGTCTTCAACAAGGCCAATAAAAAGTAATCTTGCATTAGCCCCCAAGTGCCATGGTGCATGCTGGCAGTGACATGGGACTTGCACATTTGATGTAATCTCAATTTGAATAATGTAGCCCCCAAGTGCCGGGTTGTAAGCCTGCAGCGACTCGGGACTATTCCTTCCATTGTAGAATAAATCATATCCATTGATAAAATAATAGCCATTGCGCTGAAGCGACTTTGAAAACCTCAATCATAATATTAGTTTCTGATAACCATAATAAAAATCCAGCCATGTTGGCTATTAAAGATCTGACTAACCCGGTTTGAAAACCTCAATCATTCAAATCATAATGAAAATCCAGCCAAGTTTGGCTATTTAAAGATTCCAAATACCTTATCTGTTGACAAGTAAATCCGGAGTTTAAATACCCGGCGGCTCTTGGCTGATGGCGATTTATTACGCCTCCATTGTAAGCCGGAATTTTTACAACCCGGCGGCTTATAGCCTTTGAGAAAACCAAGAATTGATAACCCTTTTGAGACACCAATTTCAATCTTTGATGATGGGCTTGAACTTAATCATTTATGTAAGTCATAGCCCTGTAAATCCTGCACAGAGTTCAAACAACATATGCCCTGGCGACTTAACGTTAAAAGCCAGGGCGGGTAACCACCCAAATGTAGTCTTATCCTGCACACAAGTAGATCACAAGATCCCTTGGCGGTTTACCGCAGGGCGGGTCATAATATCTCACATATAACCACTGTGATATTGAATTTGTACTGCCGGTTTACATGACCTGTGCAGTAAGGGTGATAACCCGATCCTTAGAAGCCAATGCTTCCACATAGATGATGATTGTCATAAGCTGGCGATTTATCATCGAAAATCAAGCCGGGTTAAATAGCAACCACTCATATACACTTCAGATATGAAAAAAGAGCTTCAAATAAAATCCAAAAATTGTTTGCAAAAAGAGACTTCGAAAATTTTTGAGGCTTCTGATTCGAATACGATCAGAAAACCATCCCAAAGGGGTTAAGCTAAGATTCGAATACGATCATATAGCCCCCAGTGGCTTTGGCGTTGCCGATCAAGAGGGTACCGACAGCTATGTTCTCTTTGGTTCGAATACGACCTATGTTTGAACAGGAAGCCCCCAAATGACCTTGAGAGTTGTTTAACGACGCTGATTCGAATACGATCCACGTCGGTTCCCAAAGGGGGTTGAGCTATGGTTCAAATATGACCAAGAAACTCCCCAATGAGCTCGGCAGTGTGCCGATCAAAAGGGTATCGACAGCTATGTTCTCTTTGGTTCGAATACGACCTATGTTTGAACAGGAAGCCCCCTGGTGATCATGAGAATATTTAACGACTCTGATTCGAATACGATCAGGGTCACACCAAAAGGGTTAAGCTAAATTCAAATACGATCAGCTCCCAATGGTCATTAAAGCAGGGTACCTATATTTGAGTTGTGCTTTGTAACAGACTCTCTTTGGTCCCTTTAATTTTTACTGAGAACTCGAACTTTGCGAGAGATAACCTCTTTTTGAACCGGAAATTTGTAAACCGGATATTAAGAGCTTCAAAGCTTTATAAGATACAAATTTACCTTGAGCCGGACGATTGAACCGGATTTGAGAGCTTCAAAACTTTGCGGGAGAAAGATATCTCTTGAACCGGATTTTAAACCGGAATCTTTATTTGAACCGGCAATTTTCTGACGGCCTTTAAAGTTTCATCAATATGGTAGCAGCCTCCGGAACCGGGTTATCATTCCCTCCAACGACCCGGGGTTCCCGAGTCATGTCACTGTAGCCCCCGAGTCTCAAGATGACTCGAGGAGTTGGCTTGAGATTCTCCATATTTAACCGTGATATAAACCGGCATAACTTGTATATCATTGGTGTTGATAACACGATGTGTATCCACAGAAGGTTAAGGTGACTGCGGCGGGTTATAAATGATCCCGTATGAGCCGTGTCAGCAACTCGGCCAATGGTTCCTTCCAACTGGCTGTTTGAAGTTTAACCAAACTGTAGTGACGGCGACTCGTGCACCTGCCCATTGAACCATCCAGTGCAGACGACGGCTGATAATATATGATAATTTGCCTCCAGTTTGTTGGAAGAAAACCGGGCTTCCCAAGTAGTGACTTGCTCATAATCAATAAACAACTCATCCAGCCAAGTGCGGCCTGGTGTGTTGATGTAGATCAGGCCGCGAGAGACGGACGGTAAAGACGATCGTAACATCAGAGGCGGCACAGACAGATGAGTCGGCCGTGGCGTTGTAAACCGGTGCGGACGGGTGAGTTGTCCTCCTTGTTGTAAGCTGGCGTGGTCGCGAGAGACGGCCACGGCGTGGTAAGCCGGCGCGGTCGCGAGAGACGGCCACGGCGTTGTAAGCCGGTGCGAGGGTCCGTTGAATAACGAAGACCACCTGTGCCAAAAGATGTTGGCGTGCCTCCATCTCCGCAGTATAATATCACTTTTTGTCATAAATAATTGCCCTGTATAAGCAATATTGCAGACCAAGGCAAACATAAACTATTCTTTGACAAAAATAATATGTACTAAAAATATATTTTAGATGGATATCACCTGATGTGTTTAGGCCGAAAATAATCCGCCATGAAGTTGATGATCACTAAGTGAAACTGGAATCCTTCACGGGTGAATCGGCCGTGGGAGCAGACAGATAAACCGGCCACGGTGTTTGTGAGCCGGTGCGGACGAGCAAGTTGTCCTCCGCGTTGTAAGCCGGCGCGGACGCGTGAACCGGCCGCGAGGGCGGACGGGCAAGTCGTCCGCGGCGTTGTAAGGCGGTGCGGACGGGCAAGTCGGCCGGCGCATTGATGTAATCCGGATCATGACACGCCAGTCCGTGAAGCCGCGTGGTACCGCCGAACGTGCCTCCGTGGCATAACACCACTTTGTATGAATGATTCTCCTGCATATGAAAATACCGTAGAGCAGAGTAGTTGTGCTCATAGCAATTAAAGTATATTAAGAAAAATGCATAGGAGAAATAACACCTGATTCGCGCGGACTAAGGAGGGGCAGGGCGGGGGAGACGCCTGCGTGGGAGGCCGTGTGGGTAATGGCTGACAAGGTAATGTGTCGGTCCAGTCTGCGGCCAGTGGCAACAGAGACGCTCGCGAGCGATGGCCAAGTCCTTCTCCGAATTGTCGATTTTTTTACGCGTTCATGCAATTGTAGCCAGCCAATTCAATAATTTCCTTGTTCTTTTCCCGATCTACTAGTACTCAAACAGTACTATCCTTTTTTACAGTACTAGTGGAAGCGCTTGGGGGCTCTTTGGATTTGACTCGGGCTTCAGGCTAGAAAAAGTAGTGACAATGACTGATTTGACGTATCTGCTTCACGTGCACTACTACTTGAAGTAGTACCTTTCCTTCGATCTTTGCTCCATGCTCGTGGAAGTAGCAGCAACAGCGTACACTGATACGCCTTAGGACTTGATGCGAGCGCCCGGATGATTGTTTCTCAGATCCAACTTGTACTAGTAGCACTTGGTCCTTTTAAAAAGTTGGCAGCAAGCCTAGGGTGCCACGCCATGCAATAGTGATGCTCCGAGTTGGGTTTGGACACGGACGACAGAACCGTCAAAGTCTTTCGGTCTCCGCAAGTTGCACGTCGTATCGATTGATTTCAGATGCAAGATTTCGACCCTCAACGACAACGGAAATTAATCCAGCCCCGACGGATCATCTGGTGGTGTGCGCCGACGCATAAACACGACCCTAATTTCTCCTTTGATTTTTAAATCGTGTATACGTCGCTTTGACTGTTTGTTGATGATGTTGTCTTCTGCGCCGACTTCTTTTTCATCCGGAAAATTGCAAACTTCTCAATCCTTTTAGAGAAATCCCTTCAAGAACTCAACACCACCGTGCGCAGGCCCCACGGTGGGCGCCAACTGTCGTGGAATTGTCACGGCAGATGTCCTTAGTGTCAGGACTTAGTCGCGAGGCCAGCGCATCTATGTGGTAGCTTGAGAGGGGTTGATTGGGATGAGAGACGCAGGGCGGTTCAACGCACAAGACAAGGGTTTAGACAGCTTCGGGCCCCGGGAAACATCATCCGGTAATAGCCCTACATGCTGTTTGAGGCTAGGTCTCATTATGCTCATGAGAGAGTCGCCGGTAAGCCGGCTCTTTGTGTCTAGCCTTAGAGATTGTTTCTTGTTGCTTGTCCCTCTTTGGGGTGCCCTGCCCCTCCTTATATAAGTTAGAGGGGCGGGTTACATGTGGAGTCCTAGTAGGACTAGGACTAGTCTATCTTCTCTTACAAGTTAATTACAAGTCCGGGTCTTGTTTCCTTGTAAAGGAAATATTCGTCATCCCTTTCCTCTTAATCCGGCCCATCATAACATGAGCCGGCCTTCTGGGCTTTGAGCCTTGTTGTCCATCTGACCCGCCCGCCGGGTTACTAATGAGTCGCCAAGATCGGCCAGGTTATCCGTGAATCGCCAAGCTCCGGGCGGGTCACCAGTGAGCCGCCAATTCCGGCCGGGTCATACCGCGGGGTATATCCCCGACACTACCAGATTAGGGTTTATCTATGACGAGCAACTGACATTAGTAATAACTATGAGTAGATATCACACTTCTATATGTATAACATAAGAGGCAGTTGATCCTACTTAATTAAGTACTAAGATACCCTGGCCCATGCATTAGTCGGAAGTGCCCCATATGTCCTATTTTTAGCAAAGTCATGCTAAAATTCACGGAAAATTTCAGCATGACCTTTGCTGAAAATAGGACATATGGAGTACCCGAATTTGCCGGAACGGAAGTTAATCGACATTCCGGCAAACTCAAGGGCCTCTCGGGGTACCTGCAAAATCATGACGACACGATGGTCGGAGACAAAACCCAGCAAACTAGCACCACAATGTGCCTCTACTTTCATATGGATGAAAAGGCCACAGACCATATGGTCCTCTACTAGCATATCTTCAACACTCCAATTTCTTTCAGTTTTGGCAGTTTATGTGCCTTTGGTAAGCATTATATTACAAAAAAACAAGATATGCAGTACTATACAATATCCATAACCAGAAAACAAGACATGCATAGGCTATATTTGAAACAAGATATTCTGCCACATCACAAAATACTACTACTAATGCTGCATATGATTCATGCCCTAAGCACAATATACTACTACTACTGCTGCATCATATCATAGGAAATAATTGCCACTGATATCATTCCAGCCTCTCAAGTGGAAGATGACCCAGCTAACTGAATTTAGTTTCAGGAAGGTTTTCAGTAAAGCCAAATTAATTGCCACTGATATCATTCCAGCCTCTCAAGAGGCTTGACTATATGTCTGTGTTCTGTCTACTCCATTGTCTCTAGCTAACCCTGGCACCTACACTGATGACTGATTTGCTAAGCTTTTGGGAGACTGTGTGTATAGAGCTTCTACTAAAAACAAGAACCATGCTCAGTGTTATGGCCTTGCAGACCATCTGAATTTGTGTGAGGAGCGAACTGCTCCGATCTGCAGTGCCACCACCCTTCACTTCTACATTAATATTGCTTGAGATAATGAGAAATGAGACTTGCTTGAGATACCATATGAAAGTGCTGAACTTGACAGTTGACACAGATGCAACCTCATATAAAATATGTGTTGGAAACACTTGAGCTTTATTACAAAGTAGAAGATTTTGCAACATAACCACTTATATTCACTGAAATAAACACTGAAATAACCACCACTTATATTCATCAACATAACCACTGCCAATCAGAGATGGGGGACAGGGGAGAGGGAGGGCGGACGCCGGCAGCCGGAGGGGCGGGAAGGGGATGAGCATACCTGCGCTGGACGCAGGTGGGTAGGGCTGGAGCTCGCCCCGGTTCTGCTCGATGATGGAGTTCGTCCGATCCTGCAGAGAGAAGGGAAGGTGGAGGATTCAGGAGGGAATGGAGGGGACGAGGGAGGTCGAGGTGGACGCCGGCGGGTCAGGAGGGATTTACCTGGCCGCCGCTCGATTTGGCGCGTGGAAGACGAGGTGGGGCGGCGGGTAGACGCGGGGGCGGCGGCGCGGGGGAGCTGCAGTGGTGGGGGGCGCGGGGGCGCGGGGGTGGCGGCGTGGGGGAGCTGCAGTGGTGGGGGAGCGCGGGGGCGGCGGGGGTCGGTGCGGCGGCGTCGTGGGTCAGGCCGGTGAGCGCGCGGGTGGACTGGCGAGGGAGAGGGAGGAATTAGCTAAGGGGGGAAACTTACTAATGGCGCACCCCGAAGCGGTGCGCCATTAGAATGTTTTTTTTACATAGCAATGGCGCACCCACGACGCGTGCGCCATTAGTAAAAAAAATTCTATGTAGCAATGGCGCACCAGCCAGAGGTGCGCCATAAGTAATTTTTTTTTTTTTGCATCTAATAATTTTTTAGAAATTGAATATGAATATGAAACAGTAATAATTTATTATTTAAAAATATCATCAAATTTATTATTTGAAAATATCATCAAATTTGTTATTTGAAAATATAATCAAATTTGTTTTTTTCTGCAATTTTAGTTGCATTCATTTGTGACGGTGGAGCGGGCCCGGGAGGGTGCGGGGGGGGGGGGTCGGCGGCGGCGGTGGAGCAGGCCGGGGAGGGTGCGGGGGGTCGTCGGCGGCGGTGGAGCGGGCCGGGGAGGTTGCGGTGGGTCGTCGGCGGCGGTGGAGCAGGGGATCTAGGGTGCGGTGGGTCGTCGGCGGCGGTGGAGCGGGGGGAGGGTGCGGTGGGTCGTCGGCGACGGTGGAGCAGGGAAGGGTGCGGTGGGTTGTCGGCGGCGGTTGGAGCGGGGGAGGGTGCGGGGGTCGGCGGCGGCGGCCGGTGGAGCGGGGTAGAGGGTGCGGGGGGGTGCTCGGCGGCGAGGGGGACCAGATCTGGCGAGGTGGGATAGCAATCGAGATGGAGGGGGATCGAGATCAAAGTGTCCATGAAATATACACTAATGGCGCACCGTCGAACAGTGCGCCGAGAGTGCGCCATTAGCAGTTTTGCAAAAAAATAAAAAAAAATATTGTAGTGGCGCACTATGTGGCTGGTGCGCCGTTACTAGTTACACTAGTAATGGCGCACTGTGCACTGGTGCGCCATTAGTATGTCTGGAAAAATAAAAAAAATAAAAATTTGTTACTAATGGCGCACCGTGTGTCTGGTGCGCCATTAGCAGCACATGGTGCGCCACTGCTACATAGCAATGGCGCACTACATGTATGGTGCGCCATTAGTGGCCATTCCATCTATAGCCCTTTTCCTAGTAGTGCTCGCTCGCCCGACCGCCACGCAAAGAAAAAACCAGCATCTACTGATTTGAAGAAAAAACCTATCTGGCTTTTGTAGGTTAATAAATTCACATATTCAAGAAATATGTTTGTATTAAAAAATCATGCATTTGAAAAAGAAAATATGATTTGAACAATGTTTACGAATTTGATTTTTTTAAAAGAAAATAAAGAAATGAATTTTGGAAAAATAAAAAGCATAAATAAATAAATGGATGTAAAAAGATCACAACCCTGTAAAAACAGAGAAGGAAGAAAAAGAGAAATACGAGAATGAAATCCGGGGCGGTGTGAAAAGCTTACATGGGCTGTGGTGCCATGTGTTAACACTGCATTATTAGGCACAATTTCCCAAGAATGTGTTTTTTTTATGCCAGCTTCGACCCCCCCCCCCCCCCCCTCCCACTCCCTGCGTGTTTAAAGTTTGAAGATTTGGATCACTAGTATAATAGGATTTAGGCCCCGTTCAGGAATCACCCGCTCCTAGAATCTACGGAGCGGGGAAACTGCGACTCCTCCATTTTACACTGTAGCTCCGCTAACTCCGCTCCCAGAGTTGTGGAGCGAAGTGGTACCGAACAGGGCCTTAGTTTGAAGATTTGGATCAATAATATAAAAATAGTGGCTTATAACATAGCCTAAATGAAATACTCTCATCACGCTTGGTCATTCACGGCTTCACAAATACACTTTATAATTTCATTTTGCTTGATACAACTTCAAGAGGGGTGTAGGTATTCACACACACACACACACACACACACACACACAAAAACAAAGCCACTCAAATTAATGCTTCACTCTTAGACTTATTCGTAAGGATGCACGCTTGTTTCAAATGTGTCATCAACCAAGCACCGCCAAGATTGCAATAGTCTTCATATGACTTTCCTTGTCAAGGTGACAACTTTCTCTAATGGCGATTGAGCAGTTGCCTATACATGCTTGCAACTCGTTCAACTCTAAATAAATATTTCTCAAACTTAAAAATATCAAACCTATTGTTAATATTTTGCCTACCATATTACTACGCCATGAAGGAAATCCAATTCTTCATATGACTTGCCTTGTCAAGGTGGCGACTTTCTCTAATCGCGATTGGTCAGTTGCATAGACATGCTCGCAACTCATTCGATTATAAATAAATATTTCTCAAACTAAAAAAATATCAAACCCATTGTTAATATTTTGGCTAGCATTGCTACGCCATGAAGGAAATCCATAGCTGGAATACCGGTTTAGGGACAGAATAAAATTGAATATAAATACAATTTGTGAACATAGCTCAACAATGCGTCGGACGA
Source organism: Triticum aestivum (assembly GCF_018294505.1). NCBI lineage: Eukaryota > Viridiplantae > Streptophyta > Magnoliopsida > Poales > Poaceae > Triticum > Triticum aestivum. The sequence goes on from NC_057814.1 coordinate 563,572,006, forward strand.
CGCTGATCCAAGTAGCAAATGCCAGTTCCACAACACGTCGTCCTAACAAATTAAGGATCACGGACACTTGTCCTCTCCGACCTTGACCTTTCCCGTCACGCCCAATGAACATCACGTGGAAGCACTGCTGCCTGCTCCAAGTTTATTGGATCTGTACTTCTGCGAAAGGGACGGAGAATGGCGACGTCGCTACCAGTGAAATCACTCAAAAAATGTTATCTGCGCCAGTCACACACTACACTAGGCTAATAATGGATGCCGCTGTAATCTCATTTTGCTCGGATGTACATTTGTCGATGTCATGTGTATAACCGATACACTTACCACATACAAAAACTAAGTGGACAATTCTTATGATGTACTCCCTATGTCCCATACACTAGGCTAGTAATGAACAAACACATATTACTATTCACATGCCTATGTGACCGATAAAGACTGGAGATACTACTACAGTAGTGTGTAGTAGAGTTTCAGTTCAGCGGCAGCATCATGACCAAACAGTTGTGATGCACAAGCGCACGTGTGGACGTACACCTTTCCTTCCAGTGATGTTGTAGTTGGATGGATGTGGTCTCTTCAGCAACCACTTCAGCACTTTAATTTGTACACCCCACTTGAAATGTATTCTTGGTCACAAGCATATGCATCCAACAACTAATTTACCCATCCGAAAAGAAAGGTGTAAAATTATAGGGAATCATTGGATTAACTGCGGAGGTTTTTTTACCAGAGAAACTTCCCATGATTAACTGGCCACATCTACTAATGCATCCATGGTTAGCACATTTCTGAACGTGCCTACTGAAAGTGAGAGATGTAACTGTGAAAGGGATGTAAAAGATGAAGTTATGACCATAAAAAGGGCATGTTACTTTCAGTCCTACTGATCTCTGCAGTTAGGGACACACTGAAGTTATGATCGCCCCTGCATTTCCTTTATCTCTGCCGCCTTTGAAAATTGCAAGTGAATGGTACTCACAGGCGCCATATGCCCACTATTCTGGAAATCGACATGGGCTGGTGAAGTACAACGCATGGAACAGAGTGACATCTTTGCCTCTACCGAAGTGAAGGAGAGTCTCAAATATATTTGTACTTCCAAATGGAAGGTTGGTCACTCACATCATGGCATTTAACTGGCGTGCATTTAGATATTGTTTGCCCCAATTAAGAACGGACATCATGGACGTTTCTAAGCATCACGGGACCATTTACTCATTGCAAAGTATACACATTATTGGTCCATGTCATGGTATCTCTGATATAATCACAAGATATGAAATAAATTATTGTTAGTAGTGCACATTTCATCTTATTTTTATGCACATCATTAATTGTACTGCTGTTTGCGAACCTGTTGTTAATATTTTCAAAATTGTAGGGCCCAACACAAATTTTCAAAATAATGAGTTGTAAACAAAATTGATGTCCTCACTTTCAGTTACCTTTATTTTGATTTTTTTGAAAAGGAGGATTACCCTCGGCCTCTGCATTTGGGCGATGCATGCAGCCATTTTATTAAGTATTGACGAAAACCTTACAAAGTAGTACATCAGGTAGTCTGAAGCCACCATCTTAGCAACATCTGTCGCTACTCCTATCCACTTGATGAAGGTGTGCCGATAGTCCGAGCCTAATACCAAACGGACATTGCACCAAAGCTTAACATCTAAAGCCGGAGGGCCCAACCAAGCCACATACGGGTTTGGGGCGCAAACTGGTCCGACACACTCTCATGTGTCGTCGTCGCCATCTCCCACTGATCAATCTTCAGAGCGGTCACTAACGCACCAACCTTACCAGGCCTCTCTTCCATCAACACCACCATGACGTCAGACAACGTCCTCCTCCTGCGCGAGTTCATTTCCGTGCATCGGACATCGAGTCTCCACTGTGCCACGCCGTCGAGATCCGCCGTCATCAATGTGTAAGATGAAGCACCGCTCCACAAAGTAGCCTTCCAATGGTCCATCGGGCTTGTGTACACCTCCAAGAATGACGCCCCCAGTAGGGAAACAACACCAGAGCGCCGCCGTCATCCGATCTACTGATCTAGAGTTTCCCCCAGAGGTAGCAGAGAGTGGCCTTGAACTTCTCCACGGCGATGCCTTTAAGAAGGGAACGACGAAGACAGCTAGCCGAGAGCAGGTTTTCACCAAGATCTGTTCGAAGAGCCTTCCTCAAGCATCTCATGCATGGTCCGGCGCCATCTGTGCCGGGGACTGGACGAAAGGGATCCAGGCCGCCGCTGCCTGACCGGCCATGGCACCACCACGACACCTACAGCCGGTGCCACCACCAGCAGCTTGCTGAGCCGCAACACCGCGCCACACCAGATCCGGCGAATGGCACGCCGGCCGAGCCCGAATCCCACCCCCACCACCCGCGCCAGCCACGGCCCGCGAGGACCCAGATCGGGCCCGCACGGGCGACCAAGACCATGACCGAATGCCCGCGACAGAGCTCCCATCGTTGCGACGCCGCGCCACGCGCCAACGACACCGCTGCCACGAGCGAGGACACCTTATTAGATGGAGAGAACTGTTTCATAGTTTAAGCATACGTGTCATAGGTAGTTAGATGGATTTATTTTGGTGGACAACATCATGTGTATGATCCTCAAGATACCGCGATGTATACTCCCCGTAGAAGACGCCGTTAGGGAAGGTCTCGATGACTGCTTGAGCACGGAAAAGTAGCTACTGCGCTTTGGCAATGGCAAGAGCTCGTCGATGTCATCCCCACCTGACCTTCATCACGGCCCTCTGGTGCAGGTTCTCATTCCCTCTCGTGCTGATGACAAACGGGGAGCCCCCAAGTCACTGGCCGTACCACAACGCTTCATTGTCGTCCTCCATCTCCGTCTTATTGCGGTCATCATGGTAAATCAAGGAGAACGTGGGCGACTTGTAGGATGGAGTATTACTCGGCGTCACGATCGCTTGTCGAGTTCATTTGTTGAAGGTGACTCATTCTGACTCCATCGAGATGTGTAGAATGTGAGTAAACCACAACCAGACTTCTCCCCTTCTTGTTGCTAGCTACCTCTCTCCCGATACCTATCATTCCAATCTGATGACTAGGTTGCCGATACATTGAAGAAAAATTTGAATGAAATGAACAACAAATATACCAAATCGCTTCTTTCAATACTAGGAAATTGACATTGCAAAAAACACGTTGGGGCGGCAAGGGAGGCTATGTAAATATGTAAGGGGATGTACTTAAAATTTTCCGTAATGATGGTGAGTGATTTGATGACATGGAGAGCATGGATCATGTACAATATTAGGTGGGGAGAGTACAACGTAGGTAAAAGGAAGAGTCGTTTTGAACTACAACCTCAGTTATCTTTAATAGGCATGAATCCTTTTTTATAACCGATGAACATTTTCTAAAACATGTGAAAACCTTTTTCACTTACATAAATATCTTTCAAAGGGATGTGAATAATTTTTTAATCACATGATCATTTTCTTAAAACAAGTGAACTCATCTTAGAATAAATGTTTGTAGAAGCAAGTGAATTTTTAATATGTGCAATTACTCTTAGTTTATAATATATAAATGTGTAATAACTTTATATTTTAAAATTCATGAATAGCAAGAATAGATTTTACCTTCTAATGATCCACATTAATTGCAGCGCATTCAACCCGACTATGTCTGGCTCCTGCTCGCTACATCGCGATGTATATTGGTTCATAGCAGAGATGTAGAATATGAGAGCTCCTATTCAGCGTCTTTAGCGCCGAATTGCCTCTATAGTGCACATTAAGGCCAGCCCATTAGCGCTTTCACCTCACGCACTACTAGTTCAAGGAAAGACTAGTGTCTATTGGTTTCATGAAAAAAACCGATCCGGTTTTTATAGTTTAAAAAATTCACACATTCAAAAATATTTGTGTATTTTAAAACAATCATGCATTTGAAAATAATTAAAAATATATGAAAAGAGTTCACATATTTAAAAGTAAACACGATTTGAAAAATGTGCATACATTTGACTTTTAAATAAAAATGTTCATGAATTTATGAAAAATGAAAACCATAAATAAAAAATGAATGGAAAAATAAGAAATGAAAAAATAACAAAAGCCCAGGAAAAAAATAGAAGGATGAAAAAGAAAAAACTGGAAAAAGCTTTCCAAATATAGGACGGTGCGAAAAGCTTACATGGGCTGGCCCATATGAAAACCTATTTATGGGTCTGTGGCGCCCTGTGCCGATACTGCATTATTAGGCACAATTTTTCAAGAATATGTGTTTGTTTGATGTGAGCTTCGACAGCCCCTTCCCACTCACCCGCGTGCTTAAGGTTTGAAGATTTGGATCACTAATATAAAAAGATTTGCTTATAAGATGGCCTACATGAAATACTCTTGTCATATCCGCTTTGCCATTCAAGACTTCAAACATACTCTTTATAATTTCATTTCGTTTGACACATCTTCAAGAGATGTGCACGTATTTACAAAATGAATACCCAACACACACACACACACACACACACACACACACACACACACATTCGTAGAACGAGTTCTATTTTAGATTATCTGCATCTGCCACCACTCAAACTAACGCATCACTCTTAGTCTTATTCATAAGGCGGGAAAACATGGTGCTCACATTAATGAAAACTCTGGCATTTCACTTGTTTCAAATCTCGCAAAAGACAAGCATCACCAAGGTTGCAGTAATATTCATATGACTTGCCTTGTCAAGGTGACAACTTTCTCTAATCACGATTGAGCAGTTGCGTAGACATTCTTGCAACTTGTTCAATTGAGATCTCTAGGAATGGAGGCCTCTCATTCAATTGAGGTCATCAATTTTGAGATTGGACCACCGATTTTGACCGGATCAACAATCTTTCACTCAATTATTTTAATTCACTATGATCTCTAAGTTTGGAGCTCTCTCGTTGCATTGAGAAATTCAATTGGATTTGATTCATTATTTTGACTTGGTCAACAATGTTTCATATCAATCGGAAGCAGCCGGCCTATAAAAGTATATCAACCCCGCGCACCCTCTCATCACCTAGAAAAAAGAAGGCTCAACATGTGATACTTTAGCAGCAATATAGTACATGCAATCACCACCGCAGAAAATTTCCCCACATAAGTATGAGTTGATTAGCAGACAACACCAAATCACACCACGAAAGGCCTACCAAAACACCGCGTGATATGGATAAAAAAACACTCCATCATCTTCCCCACTAACCAAACCAAATACTCACTTCGTTCCAAAATATTAGGTGTATTAGTTTATTAAAAAGTCAAAATTCTTTAACTTTGATCAAGTTCTGATCCAAAAATATCAACATCCACAATATTAAATAAATAAAATATGAAAATTCATTTCATGATGAATCTAAAAACCAGATTTGAAATTATGAATATTGATATATTTCTACACAAATATGGTCAAACTTAAAGAGGTTTGACTTAAAAAAACTAATACACCTTATATTTTGAAATAGATGGAGTAAATAAATTATAAAAATCCAATAACATCAACGGCGAAGCAAAGCGCGCCACTCCCTTCTAGTAAATAACTATTTCTCAAACTAAAAATAATATCAAACCTGTTGTTAATATTTTGGCTAGCATTGCTACGCCATGAAGGAAATCCATTGCTGGAATATCACTTTAGGGACTGAAGAATAAAATTCAATCTAAGTACAACTTGTTAACTTATCTCAACAATGTGTGGGACAACGTTGACCTAACCAATTAGGGATTAAGAACACTTGTCCTCTAACATTGACCTTTCCCTATCATGCCCAATGAACGCCGCATGGAACCGTTGCTGCCTGCTGCAGGTTTATTGGATCTGTACCTCCGCGATAGTGATGGAGGACGGCAACATCACAACCACTTTTTTTTTTAACATAGACGCTAGCAGCGTCCGGCTTTAACTTAATAAAGCCACCAGGCAGAATCCACACATAGAGTCTTACAAGCCAAATAGAGACAGTCAAACGAACATGGCTCAAGATATAGCTAAGTAGATCGCAGCCACAAGTTCGGTAACACAAATGCGAAACATCAAGGCCAAAGCTAGCAAAACGAGGAGGTTCATGGTGCAGCCATCATCCCTTGCCGCGCCTTCACCATGGTTGTCTCGATCAGCTCCATAGTCTCTTTCATGCGCTCGATGTCACGCTTCTTCCCCAGTGGAGCCCAAACCCGAGGGAAAATATGGCATTTGAAGATAATATCAGCGGGGTGGGCCGGGAACTTGTGTTCAATCGTAATTTTGTTACGAACCGTCCAGAGGGACCAAAGTAGCGCCCCAACGCATCTCCAAACAATCCTAGCATTGGCCCCTCTTTGCGACGTTAAGATAGACAGCATGTCGTGGCTAGATTGTGGGTTCCAATTTTGATTGAAGGCGTCTCTCACCGCACTCCACGCAAATCTAGCGAGCACACAACCAAAGAACACGTGGTTCGCGTTTTCCCCTAAACCGCAAGTGGTGCACGTGCCGTCCGCCGGCCCGTTTCGTTTGGCAACGTTGTCCGACGTAGGTAAGCGGTTGCGAAACATTTGCCATAAGAAGATCTTGATTTTGAGAGGAATGTCAGCCTTCCATAGCCCCCTAGGTATATCTAGCGTAGTTCCCTCAGATAGCTTGTCATATAGGGACTTGACCGTAAATCTCTTAGAAGCGGTCAACTTCCACGAGATCGTGTCCGCCCCATTACTACAGGCCAGTCCTCCCAAGTCAGCCGACAAAGCGTCCCAGCTAGCGGCCTCCCTGGACTCTAGATTCCTAATGAAAGAGATGGCTGGAGGTTGGACGCGCAAAGCGTCGGCCACCATAATGTTAGTGTCCGTTGCCAATTGGTACAGTTCCGGATGAGAGTGCCATAACGGCTCCTGACCCCACCAGTGGTCGAGCTAGAACCGTGTGGACTTGCCGTTGTTTACCCGGAACTGCGCACCTACTGAAAACGCCGGTCGAACCGCTTGGATCCCGTTCCAAAAGGCCGAGCCGTTGATTTTAGCCTTGAACACATTCCCCTCCGGGAAATATTTAGCTCGGAGGATGTCTGCCCAGAGCCCCGACTCGTTTTGGGCAAGACGCCACCACCACTTAGTTAGCAGGGCCACGTTCATGAGTTTAGAATTCGTAATACCTAGGCCGCCAAATTTTTTTGGCCTACACCCTGCTGCCCATTTCACTAAGTGGTACTTGCGCTTGGTCCCAGCTCCTTCCCAAAAGAACCGGGAACGAGGAGTATCGAGTCTTGTGTGAACCCCATCCGCCAGTAGGAACATCCCCATAGTGAATATAGGAAGGGAAGATAAGCTCGAGTTGGTTAGGATGAGCCTCGCCGCCGAGGACATAAACCTACCCCTCCAAGGGCTCACTCTGTTAGCGACCTTCCCATAAAGTGGTTCCCATTCCGCTATGGTAAGTTTCTTGGTCGATATCGGGAGGCCCAAGTATTTAATCGGAAAGCTCCCTAACTTGCAATTAAGGAGATTCGCAACCCGCGAGCTAGCTAGATCATCCATCCCAATGGTGATCACTTCGCTCTTCAGAAAGTTGATCTTAAGCCCTGATAAGATCTCGAACGCAAGCAGAAGTAGCTTGGTGGTAGCTATGATGTGGTCGTCGGGTTCGAATAAGAGCATCGTATCGTCTGCGTATTGCAAATGCGTGACCCCACCCAGAATCAGATGAGCTACGAGCCCTTTAATGTGTCCCGCTGCCCTTGCTTTATTAATCATGGCCGCCAGGGCATCCGCAACAAAGTTAAAGATGAGCAGGGAGCTTGGGTCTCCCTGACGGAGACCCCGCTTGTTACGAAAGAACTTGCCCATTGTGCCATTGATATTGACCGCCGTGTGCCCACTACACACGAGGTGCATGATGCGATGTACGAATCCTGCCTCAAAACCCTTTTTGAGGAGGACTTCTCGCACGAACTCCCAGTTAACGCGATCGTACGCTTTCTCGAAATCTAATTTGAGTAGCACTCCCTGTGCCTTGGTCCTTTTCAACTCGTGAACTATCTCTTGTAACACAATTGGTCCCTCGAGGATGTTGCGGTGTTTGAGGAAACCCGTTTGACTAGAGCTAATCACTCGTTGAGCGACCGGAGCCAAGCGCAATGCATACGCTTTCGCACAAATTTTAAACGGGACGTTGATCAAAGTAATGGGTCTAAAAAGCTTAATGTTATCCGCCCCTTTCACCTTAGGAATAAGGCTAATGGCTCCATAGTTCAGCCGGGAGAGGTCCACCGTGCCTACAGCGAAGCCGTTGACAATATCGTAAAACAAGTGTTTAAGGCAGGGCCAAAATTTCTTAAAGAACTCCACCGGCCAACCGTCCGGCCCAGGCGCCGTGCTCGTTTTCATGCCGTGTAAGGCCTGGTCTATTTCCTCAGGAAGGAAAGCAAGGGCTAACCTATCGTTCTCTTCCTGCGAGACACGCTCCGCGGTATCCCACAAATCACCGCGAAGGCGTAAGGTTTTTCAACGGCCGTCCCCAAAAGGCCTATGAAAAACTCGTAGATATGAGCCACGATTTGGTCCTGCGCCAACAGGACACCTTGGTCTGATTGGAGACGTAGAATGGTGCATTTCCTTTTCCTCCCATTCGCGTAGGCATGGAAATATCCAGTGTTTGCGTCTCCTTTCGTGACCCATTTGACTCCGCCCCTGCGTCGCCAATATTCCTCTTCCGCGCGCAAAATCGCTGTTACTTGATCTTCTAATGCGTACCTATGCGCCCACTCGGCCTTCGAGAAGGGCCGGCGATCTGCCTCCATATCTAACAACGAAATAGTCTCAACTATGCGCGCGCGCTCTTTCTTGGACTCACTACCATGATTAGCGCCCCACCCACGCAGGAAGGCACGCAGCTTGCCAGCAGCCGCGACCCAGCTCTCTGCTGGACCGCGTTGGGGCCCCAGATGAGCACAAATCGCGCCCCAACGCTCAACCACCATCTGGGCAAATCCCTCTGCTTCGAACCACGCCGTTTCGAAGTAGAACCTAGGGCCACGGCGGATGAGCTCCTCCCCTGAGGAAAATATGAGCGGAACGTGGTCTGATCCGATGCGCGTCTCCGCCATGAGGGAGCACATGGGGAACAGAACCTCCCATTCCGGTGTAAAAAAGACCCTATCCAGCACGCTACGGACCGGCTGCATTTGCTTGTTAGTCCAGGTATATCTGGCACCAGTCCGTGCTGCTTCCCGCAATGCTGCTGCCGCAATGGCATTAAGGACACCCTCGTCCAGTCAATATTAGCATTATTCTTATCCGCCCCCGAGCGAATTAAGTTAAAGTCTCCCCCTACCACCACAGGGAGGTTGATTGCCCTTTTGGCCCCGACCAGGTTGGTTAGTTCTAGCAGGAACGCTGGCGATCTGGAGTGGTCGGCCGGCCCATAGACACAAACGACCACCCACGACAAACCAGAAACACGATGTTTAATAGTAGCAGATAAAAGGAAAACACGAACATCCCAATGCAGAACATCACACACATCCTTATTACAACCCAACAGAATGCCACCAGAATGACCGACAGAGGGAACCCAATGCCAATCAAAACGTTGAAGAGGATCATAAGCAAGCAATTCTCTGAAGGTAAAATCAGATTTAATCGTCTATTGTAGTGCAACCACGTCAATATGTTCTTTGGCCATGTATTATCTAAGCTGCGTGCGCCGACCACCGTGGCCACAACCACGGAAATTCCAGAACATGTAACGCATCTAAATCACCCTGTTACGTAGGCGCACACCTCGAGAGGTCACCGCCTTCGCCACTCTCTTCCTAGCCGTCGCTCGGCCATTAGAAGGAAGGACACTAGCTTCCCTAGCTAGTGTCACCTCGTCGGGCACTCTCTCGTCACCAGCCTCTACTGGCACAATGGCTAACTCGTTGTTGCTAGCACAGCGCACGGCAGCGGCCGCCAGCGCAGCCTGCGCTTCTTCCCTAGCGAGCACAAGAGATAGAATTTCGGACTGCGACCCACGGGTCTCCACCCCGCAGTCATCTAGAATGCTCACCAGGTGCTCATCTGAGAAGGCATTAAGAATGCGAAAAGATGGCAAGGGGTTACCTGCGGCGTCCATGTTCTTGTCGGCGATGCGGAGTTTGGCGCTCTCCAAGGAAGAGAGATCGCCGAGCTTGGCCTTGGCCCGAACGCTCGGGGCGCGCTGCACCACCGGGATCGCCTTGGTGCGCCTGGCCTTGTTGTTAGTCCCCGCCGTCCCTAGCGCTGCGCCCAACTCACCACCAAGGTCAGAACTCTCCACCTCCGCCACCACCGTCGCCTGCTTGTTCGCCGGTTTCCTCCCTGCCGTTTTCTTAGGTTGCCTGCCCCCGCTGTTGGAACCCCGACGCGGAGCAGGCGTAAGGTCAGCAGGCTCGATCACCACGCAACCAGAGTCCGCCCCCACGGCCACTGGAGAGGAAGAGGTTGGAAGAGAGGGAGAGGCAGCATAGGAGACCCCGCCCGCGCCAGTCAGAGTCGCCGCCACCTGGGACGGGCCAAGGTTGGACCCGTACTCGTTGAAGGAAAGCTCCAGCGACCTGGCTAGCGGGGGCCCGCTGACCGCGGTGTCCTGAGTCGCCACCCCCATGGCACCAATCTCAGCCGACAGCGCACCCAGCTTGTCCCAAGTTTCCGTGTCAATGGATGTGTCCTGGATGCTCTCGTCTTGATCCTCTCCCCTGTCTGGCATCTTGGTATCCTGTTTCTCCGCACCACGAGGGCCGCCCTCGCACCCTTGCGGCTCCTTGCCTGGTTCGGCCCTACCGTGTTTTTCAATGCCCAACGTCCAAGCGCCCGGATTCGCGTCCTTGTCAGGAGGGTTGGCAGGGCCCGCTCCCAGCACGGCCCGCTCACCACCCCTTTTGGGAAGGGTCTCGCGCTCCACCTTGATTTGGTATCCCTCGTGGTTGAACCACACCTCGACGACACCATTTAGCTTCTCCGGGGCTTTGCACGCAAGCTTCATCCGGACAGGCCCCAACCTGATCAGAGAAAGTTCATCGACCACAATTGGCCGGCCCAGCATCCGGAACCCTTCCCTGATGCGATCTTCACGCCTATGTTTCTTTGGGATGCCATGGAGCCGCACCCAAGTCTCCGGCATCACCATGGGCTGGACCTCCTCGTGTAACATGTCGCGCACCCGCGCAGTGATGTCATTGATGGACAGAAACAACTTACCACTAGACTTCGCCATGTGTAACAGATCTGCAGAAGGAAAGACCACCACGAAGTCATCATCACCCACTTGAGTTACCTGCCAATCCCAGTCTCCTGTCACCATGTGCTTCAGTTCTTGTTTGAGGATCCGAAGGTTCAGCTTCCCCGGCTCCGCAGATAGGATGGCCGCATTCTTGATGCGAGCATCGATGGGGGCTTCGGACTCGTCCGCGTCCTCGAACTCTAGGCAGAAAAATCCTTCCCCAGATATGGCGCTTCCCATGATTTGAAGGTGAAGCTGCCGGCCCCTCGTCGGACAGTGAGCGGACGCGTGCCCTTCTTCCTTGCAGAGCACACAAAGGGGCAAGAACTTGCATTGGGATTGGAAGTGGCCGGGGCGCCCGCACTTGAAGCACTTCACGTCCGGTGCCACCTCCACTGGGATGGGTTCCTCCGCCGTACCCTTTGGAGCAGAGGGCAGCGCCACCGCCAGTGGAGCTGCACGCGGCTTCTTGGCCAGTGAGTCCCCGTGGCCCCCACCACCGCTGGGGAGCGGCTCATGCTTCCTCTCAAGCTCTCGACGCCGCTGCTGAACCTTCTTTTTCTTCTTGCGCTCCTGCTGCTGGATCCACCACGGGGGAGGAGGACCCCAATCCCCCTCGCGCCCGCCCTGGTCGCGGGATCCGCCTCGCTCTTCTCTGGCCTCGCGGCCACCCGAACGCTCGCGCATCACACGCTTCGCCTTGTCACGCAGTTCCCGCTCCCTACGCCGTTCCGCCTCCGGATCTGACACCTCCATCGGCCACTTGTCCGCACGCCTATCTCCCATCACCACCGCCGCGAAAGACTGGAGAAGGGGGGGGAGGAGGGGGGCAGATCTGGATCGAGTGGACGGAGTGGGCAAGGCGCCGCACCTCGCGAGTGGTGGCTGAAAACCCTAAACGGGGATCCAGGCAGCCCCTCCTCACCCACTTATATCCAGTGATCGGGCCAGTGCCGGGCCGCGACGCGTTGGGCCGTTGGGTTACTTGAGGCCGCGGGTCCGAGGTCGTCTCCAGTCCTAGTCCCACTGGAGGGTCGGAAAACGCCCCAGCCTGTCCCCTCAGCCTAGGCCCAGAACCCTCTTCCAGCCCCACGACCGACGCCAGCCCAGGAGGGGCCCCCACCAACGGCCCATCCGGCCCAACCCTAGGGCCTGGTGCCGAGCGCATCGACTCCGGACCGCACGACGCCCCCGTCGCCTCCGCCGCCGCCGCCACAGGGGGCGCCGGCAGGCACGGCCAGTCCTCCCTGGACAGCTCCGTCTGCATCACCCAGGCTCGCCGCCGCCTTGGCTCGAATACACGTCGCCGCCCCCGACGAACCGCCAACACCCGAGCCCGAGCCGCACTCCCGCGACGGCAGCCAGATGCGTGAAGCCATGGATCTGGAGCCACGGCCGCCCGGCGCGAAGCGTCTCCCACGCCCCGAGCGCGAAGCAACACCGCTCTGCTTCGTAGCCAAAGCCATGAAATCGCCAATCGACGGCCCTGCCGGCGCCGCGCACAGGCCCCGCTCCGGATCCAGCTCCCCGCCTTCGTCCTCCTCTTCCGAGTCCTCCGCCGCCAGCGCCCAGAAGCGATTGTGGCGACCGTCGTCCCCCACTGTAGGTGAGCCGGCACGGCCCTCCCCGCCGCTCACCTGTAGTACGCTCGCGTTGCGCTGGACCACGGACCAGCCCGCCGTCCCCGGCACGGCTGGCTGCCACACCGCAGCCGGCGCGTCGCCCAAGCTGTCGCCCATCTCCGCTCCATCACAACCACTTAAAATGTCTAAAAAAAATGTAATCTGTCGCTAGTCACACACTACACTAGGTGATGATGGATGCTGCTGCTGTGTGATTTTGCTCGGATGAACATTTGTCGATGTCATGTGTATAACCGATACACTTACCACATGCAAAACGCTGAGTGGACAATGCATATGATGTTCTGAACAAACACATATTACTATTGACATGCCTATGTAACCGATAAAGGCCGGAGATACTACTACAGTAGTGTGTATTAGAGTTTAGTTCAGTGGCAGCATCATGGCCAAACAGTTGCGATGCACAAGCACTCATGTGGACATACGCCTTTCCTTTCCACTTCCAGTGATGTTGTAGTTGGATGGATGTGGTCTCTTCAGCACTTTAATTTGGACACCCCTCTTGAAATGTATTCTTTGTCACAAGCATGCTGATGCATCCAACAACTAATTTACCCATCCAAAAGAAAGTTGTAAAATTATAGGGAATCACTGGATTAACTGCGGAGTTCTTTTTACCAGAGAATGTTCCCATGATTAACGGCCACATCTACTAATGCATCCATGGTTAGCACATTTCTGAACGTGCTTACTGAAAGTGAGAGATGTAACTGCGAAAGGGATGTAAAAGATGAAGTTATGACCATAAAAAGGCATGTTACTTTAAGTCCAACTAATCTATGCAGTTACGGACACATTGAAATTATGGCCGTCCCTGTATTTCCTTTATCTCGGCCAGCTTGCCTTTGAAAATTGCAAGTGAATGGTACTCACAGGCGCCATATGCCCACTATTCAGGAAAGGGACATGGGCTAGTGATGTAGGAGTAGTAAGCATGGAACAGAGTGACATCTTTGCCTCTATCAAAGTGAGCTTAGAATAGAGATGATGAGCATGAAAAACAGGCCACCAATTGAGGGGATTTTTTTTCCAGTTACCTTTACATCTTAACATGTTTGACCATGTCAGCAGTCAGCTTACCAGTCATTCAGCATATCATTAGGAGCTGGGTCATTTTTCTGTGCTCAGTTAGTTAGCTTGTCGTGTTCATGCGATCATCTTCGACAAAATATTTGATGCCAGAAAGGTGTGTTAGGAAGAGAAAATTGTCAACTTCTACTGATTGGACTTTGGATATGCACCCAGGATAGAGTACGAACTGGTAAAAAAAAGAGTAGCAGTATAATTTTGCTGGCATGCATATACTGATTACTGAATGCATAAAACGAAGTATATATGTTGTAGGAGAGTCTCAAATATATTTGTACTTCCAAATGGAGGGTTGGTCATTCTCATCATGGCATTTAACTGGCGTGCATTTAGATACTGTTTGCCCCTATTAAGGACGGACAGCATGCACTTTGTAAACATCACAGGACCATTTACTCATTGCGAAGTACACACATTATTGGTCCATGGCATGGTATCCCTGGTATAATCACAAGATATGAAAGAAATTATAATTAGTGCACGTTTCATCTTATTTTTATACAGATAATTTAGTGTACTGCTGTCTGCCAACCTGTCGATAATTCGAGATTGATGACGACGAAGACCGATTGGAGCAAAAGTACACTTTCGGTCCTAATTATGCCCTCCTTGACACCCCAGCTGGCACCATGGTTGCACCAGTCATTAGCTAAAACTATGCTGCACTAATGTGAATGATGGGCATGCACCCCTCCATCATGGTCCATGCATATATATGGTACTAATGGCAGTAATGTGGTGGTTGCATCAGTATTAGCTAAATGAGATGTTGTTCCAAGGAAGAAATTAAAAATAGTAGAGAATTTCTAGACTAGGGTGGCCCTGAGCTGGATCAAAGGAAAGATGTACGAAAAGAAGTGAAGAAAAAGTAGTACAGTAGCTCCTCTCTAGGTATTGCGTGTAATCCATGGTAATGCCACACTGCCATAACCATTTTCCCCTGGTCACAAGTTATTCCAAAGGCTCTTCTTCCCCCTGAACTGAAAGAAAATCTGCCATAGTCTTTCCCTTGAAGCCTTCATGGGATTCAGTTCCCCGTGTCTTTTTTCCTGTGTCAGTCACAGCTCACAAGGAAGATTCATGGGGCTCACTCAATCAGCCCGTGAATACATCACGTTTGGAGAGAAAGCTCTGTCAAAGCTTCATCTTGTATTTTTCCACATGCATAGCGGCAACAGAACGCACCAAAATAGACGCGCTAAGCTAACTAGTCCCATTAGATAAATGCAATTCTGGCCTGTAATGACAAGGGAAGCTAGCAGCAGGCTCTAGGGTGTCGGTGAGGGCGACGACGGTGAGCCAAGAACCAATGGCCAAGGACAGGACGATGTGGTGAGCAATGACATGGCCTACTACCCTAGTTTCCCATGATCTCAGTTGATGCGGACGGCTGACTGTCGTTAATTGTAAACAGAAATTAAGAGGAGGAAGCTTCATGAACGAGCTGCAGGAACGGCCAGCATCGCTATCGCCTAGAGCTTCATAGCCGGGTGTCAATCATTTGTGCAGATTACATGCAAAATTTGTGCAGTACAAACTGCACGTGATATGGTAGGGTAGCAATCCAATTGAAATGCATTGAGCAAAGGATAGAGGAAAGGGGAAGTGCAAGCATAGGATGCATGTTAAATTTCCTGGCTTTCTTGGCGGCAATTTAATATGGGTGCATGCACGTGCTGGAAGGATGGGAAGCTCAATCTATTGTACAGGAAGCCACACGAAAGAGGGGGAGGTAAATACACTAGCATAAAGTTGAACAGGGGGGAATATCAGGTGATACATATCTTCGATGCTCACATGAGACCGAAAGTTGAACAACATGTGTAGTTTGGTGTCGAAAGTTGTAAAATACGGAAAATTGGCGTCCAGCGTGCATGTACGGTTCAATCCTCATCTATATGCCGCACATGTGGGCTCTAAGAATATATCTCCATCGTTGGAGGAGCAAATCCCACTGTTGAGCTATCTAGTCCCTTGCAAACTTTTCGATGAACCTATAAATTGTCGTTATGATCATTGTGTTGCAGATAACGTTTGAGCAATCCCAAAGTTCATCCTACAGTAAGAAGCGACTACCCGATGTCCAGCTTTCTCAACAACCCGATGAATTACGCTGGAAACTGACTAGGTCTGGAGTATTCACGGTTAAATCAATGTATATTGATGTAATTAATTCGAGCTCCATTCCTACCTCCAAGCATGTTTGGGCTGTCAAAGTTCCTTTGAAAATAAAAGTGTTTATGTGGTTTGTCCATAAACAGGTTATTTTAACCAAGGATAACTTGATTAAGCGTAATTGGACAGGACCTACGAGGTGTAGCTTCTGTGATCGGGACGAGACGATCAAATATCTCTTTTTTGATTGCCCGTTTGTCAGAGTACTTTGGCGGACGGTTCACATTGCTTTTAATATTACTCCACCGAATTCTGTTACTACGTTATTTGGGACATGGCTCACTGGGATTGAGCCTGCATTAGCGAGCATATTCGTGTTGGAGTTTGCGCTTTGTTGTGGACTATCTGGACTTGCAGGAATGATTTGGTTTTTAACAGAACATCACGTATTCACTTTTTGCAGGTTATTTTCCGAGCCACGGCCGTGATCCGTTCATGGTCGCTACTCACTCCGATGGAGGCCAGGGAGCATTTGGTTACTGGATCTATCCGCTGGGAGATGGTAGCTCGGGATATCTTCAACCGGTTTGGATGGCGGTCATGTAATAGGATAGGCAATTAGTTTACCTATCTATCTTTAGCCAGCCGGTTGTGGCGTCTTATCTTGGCTAGTCTGTGTGTCCAGCCTCTTTAGCTCTGTGTGAGCTGTCTTTTTATTACTTTTCAGTCGGAGACTTTGGAACCTTGTTGGAACCTTTTATTTCAGTAATAAGATGGCCGTATGCATCATTCTGATGCAGAGGCCGGGGAGATCCCCCTTCTCGAAAAAAAGTAAGAAGCGACTACAATACTCTTATGGTCTAAGGAACTAAATCACACATTAACACTCCGTGTTATAACAATTGAGTTCTGACGATTATATCTCAAAGTATAACAAACACGTTTGGATCGATTCAATGAACGTTCTTCTAACATCATAATTTTAAAATTGTTTCAGGATTATCGTTACGCTTAAAGATATTCTAAGATCCAAGAAACGTGATCATCAACAACACTTGAGCTAGTCTTAGAGGCAAGACTAGGAATTATATTTTACCATTTATTATTCCACACGTGCATATGAGTTTTCCATGAATCAAATATTTCAGGATCATAACAGTTATACCATAGAATATATACTCTTAATTATAAACATGAAAATATAATAATACAATATTATTGCCTTTAGGGCATATTTTCAACAAACAAAGATCACCTCAAAACACAATGTGTCGGCAGCAAAAAAATGCTTAATAATTCTGAGGTGAAAAGGAGGTATATATAAGCCATCAAGCACCGGAGGCCAGCGATGCTCCTTTATGTTGGAAAGAAGCAAGATTAACTTAGATATTCATGTTGGTTTACATTTATGTGTGTGCAGCATGTCAACAACACTACCTCGCCTCCCACTTGACTACAAATTTGACATGCATGCATTCCTTCGTAACATTATTTGTAATGTCCTATATGTCCTCCTATGCACTTCTCATTACTTACACATGGTGTATTGTGTCTGTCGCGGAGTGCCATTCTTCTCCACTCTCTTAAAATTCCGACTACCCTTATTCACATGTTCATTGTTGTCTCCCCTATGTTTATAAGTTGTTTGTCTAGCTACATCGGCGATCCTTATCTCTCCACCACTTTATGGTTTTTCTTTTGATAGCTCACTAGCCTAACCATTCGTGTGATTTATAGAAATGTGAGGTATTTGGACATGCTGATGGAGGAGGAAGAACCCGAGTTGATACTTGTGACATCCCTCTTAATAGGAATGATAGACTACTCATATCAACAAGGTGCATGTTCTTTTTTGGCAGCCCATCCACAAGAACCTCAAAGCTACGTGATTGGCTCGGAGCAATTTGAGGATGGGTGACCGACTGAGAAGTTGTTCCTAGGTGCGCACACGTGAGAACAAAGTGCGCAGGAAAGTCTAGTGTTGATTTTTGTGGGGCCAGTCTAGATCGCAGACACAATAACATGGAACCGGTGAGTGAATCGATGGGTTTGACCGAGGAGTTACAATCCCCTTTAATTATGTATGTTTCTCCTTGATGGTA
Source organism: Triticum aestivum (assembly GCF_018294505.1). Lineage (NCBI taxonomy): Eukaryota > Viridiplantae > Streptophyta > Magnoliopsida > Poales > Poaceae > Triticum > Triticum aestivum. The sequence goes on from NC_057814.1 coordinate 563,590,199, forward strand.
TCTGCAAGAAAAGTTGGTTAGGCTTATCTATGTTTATTCTTGCTCTTATCTGCGAGAAAAGGTGGTTAGGCTTCTTCATAGGAAGCAAAGGCTGGGAACCTATGATACTTCGAGTAACTGTAGTGTGGTTTGAGTGATTAATATGGACATTTAAAGGAGACGTGGGAGGGGAAATGTTGGAGAAGGAAAAAGATGTGTAAGCTCTAGATAGTTTAGATCTTCCTGTTAAAAATAAGTGTCAGAGTCGCAATGGATGTAAGCTTAACAATTTAATCAGCTACTTCATTTCTTTCTAGTGGTGTTTAGGTTTGCTGGTGGAGTAGTGTTTATGGAGTTGGTTGTCCAGCTGATACAGGTTACAAATCCATTTGTGGTTCTCCGCAAACACTTTTTCTTTCCCCTGTCACAAGGCGACTAGGAAAAGCCTTTCTCACCTTGATCTTCTCCGATGAGCGCGGGGATTCGTCTCCCTTACGCCCGCCGCTCCGGTGACCGGTGGTAGGGAGGGGATCTTGGTGCCTCGGCTCTGACTAGTAGATAGGTTGGGTTTTAGTCCTCGCAGGGGCAGCGCTTGGACAGATGACAGTGCTTCTTCTTTCAGTTAGTCTTCCAGGCTCCGACCCACCTCAAGTTCACCTGTCGGGACGGATTAGACAGAGCTCCGACGTAGATTTTGTTCTGATGGCGGCAATGGTCGTTTGGTGGTTCATATACCTTGTTGTAGTTTTTATTATGTTTGAGGTACTTTGTATTTCCGATTAATATTTATCGTAGATCCGATCCTTTTTGCATTAAAAAGATACAGGTTGAAAATCCAGTGACATCAACATCACTAGTATCTATATCATTGCCACATACTCTTTCATGCTTTATTAACACATGTTCCTTGTTTATTTGTTTACTTTCATCAAAATAGAAAGAAGACATGTATCACGTGGACCACAACTTGAAAACCACCTTACAAACAAGGAAAATAGACAAAATACATACACAAAAAGGAAAAAGGAAATGTAACTAAACATACAAAAACAATCGTCCACATGCCACCAACGCACGACACTAGCTGTTGACAACGGCACAATGCCGTCTGATCTCCCCCTCGCCACCGGTCTTCACTTCTATCATGCCCATCCTCACCATGGACCGTGCGAACACCTGGAAGAACACCTCCGACGGACCCTTGGCCACGCTCTCGACGTCGGCCCTTGCTGCAGCATCGGTGATGAGCGCGGCATCGGACTGGAAGAGTCCCCGACGCTTTAGGAGGCCACGGTAGTAGCTAGTGTCAAAGGTGAGGAAGCTCCCAGGGTCCATCTCCACGATGGTGGTGTTGTCCGTGGGCGTGGTGCACTTGGTCCTGCGGAGGTTGGCAGCATACTCCGCATCAAGAGATGGATCCGCGTCCCCGGGTCCTCCACGGCCGGTAAAGTTGTATAGCCGCTCGGTGAAGGAGTTGCAGTGTGAGATGCCGATGGTGTGTGCCCCTGAATGGTATTGGCACATGATGGATCAGGTGAGGTGGTGAACACATTATAACAAGTGCAGAACTCAACAAGTTCGAGCAATACAATGCAATTCAGTAAGTTTTACTAATGCTAAACTTTTGCAAAAATATGAACTAGATAGTGTCGTTTAAAGAACACATGGAACTTAATTTTTGTATGAGGTGTCAATCTAAACTGGTAGGAATTAATGGACCAATGTGGTTAGTAGACAGACAGCAATAGTTAGTAGGTATACATCAGAACAGCTTGCACGTTAATGTTTACTACATATAAAAACATGTGAATCAATGACCTAAGTTGGTAATTAAAAACTTAACAGACTCTGGCAGAGTTGAGTCGAAGATGTCCTTGTCGGTTCATGTGTACTTATATTGCGGTCATGTCCGAAAATTCAACAAATCATTGTCTGTGTCCACACTGTCACTGATCAACAAATCATTTAACATTTTATCGCAGTCATGTCCGAGAATTCCAAACTAAATATATGTAGTACTTCATCCGTTCCTAAACATTTGTCTTTCTAGAGATTTCAACAAGTGACTACATACGAAACAAATGAGTGAATCTACACTTTAAAATATGTCTATATACATTTGTATGTGGTAGTCTATTTAAAAATTTTAAAAGACAAAAATTTAGGAACCGGAGGGAGTAGTAGTTAGCAACTTAGCGTTTCAAAATCTCTGACCGTGCAGTGCAACAACCTTTCTAGTCTATAGAACAAATACTACAATGCATAGCCCTATTATTGCTATCGAGAAATGATATCAACATCGACCAAAGTTTTAAACGGCTAACAAATACGGTTGGTGCTTTTGTGGAAATGCACATAGTGTCGGCAAGATTTGTGGTTCCTTTACTTTTCTTTTTATCTTGGAGCCATCCGTTTCAGCAATCAACACCACACCACCACCAATGGTCCTGTCATGTGACCATGTTGTGTGAGTGGGTTGTACAAAGTAGGAGGAGCCTCTGGTAGCTAGCGGCTAGCTAGAGAGCCGCCGCATGGACAGAAAAAGCACGAATCTAGCAAGTTCCTCTCGCTACTCACTCGACTATCCTACCCATCTTTGCTTGAGTGCTTGTGCGTCACTAGACTTCGCTATCACCATCACCGTGCATGTGTCGGTGCCAATGATCGATATGCCATCAACTCGGCCACTGATGCTTGGTAATTGGTGGGAATTGTTACCTGAGAGCCAGACGAGGTCGGCGAGGTCGAGGCCCTTGGCACGGAAGGAGGTGAGGAGGTCGGTGAAGTTCATGGTGGGCGCCGGGATCTGGTCCAGCGCCTCCTGCTTGATCGACACCCTGCCGTCGCGACGCCCCGTCGGCACGCGCCAGAACGGCCCGCCCTGCAATTTTTTTTTTCACTCATCATCGGTCAGTCGCCGAGGCGCGCGTGTCGGAAGCGTGGGTGGGAAGGGAAGCAGAGCACTTACGATGACGCCGACGGCGTCGCGGGAGGCGAGCGCGAGGATGTCGGCGCAGGAGACGACGCCGGGGCACTCCTGCTCGAGGAGCGCCTTCACGCGGTCCAGGAAGGCGAAGCCGCGCAGCGTCAGGTTGGGCGTCGCGTCCTTCTCGGCTTCCCCGCCGCCGGTCGTCGCGTTCAGCAGCACCGACGCGTCGCACCCCTGCACCAGCGCCATGCCGACTGATCAGGATTCAGAACAAACACGCGCGCGCGCAATGGCATTGCCATCGCCGTCCCCATGCACGGAAAGGAAGAGCATAACGTACCCTGACGAAGCAGTCGTGGAAGTGGGTGCGGATGAGGGTGGCGGCGACGGAGGGCGCGTGCGGGACGTGCCGCTCCACGTAGTGCTTCACGATCTGCTCCGCCCGCGGGCAGCTCTGCTCGTAGTACCCCTGCCACAGCTTCCCGCCCTCCGCCATCGCCACCGCGACGCCAACCGTCACCACGAGCATCACCAACACCAACGTCGCCGCCGCCATTGTCACCGCCACCCTAGCTAGCTAGAGCCTAGAGCGCGCCTGGAGCTCTCGAGTGGCCGGCGATGGTGTACAAAGGCACGAGGATGCTCTGTTCTGAAATAGTACAGCCAACGATCGCTTTTTATACGCACGGGCACGCTCTGGCCTTGCATCAGCTAGCGGCGGCAATGCGTGGTCCGTTGGTGGGGTTGGTGCTGGGCGGTACGTAAGCGGGCGAGTAGGTAGAGAGGCCGGCGGGCCGACGTAGCAAGAGACACGGCGAGACGATGGAGGCGCCCTGACAAGTAAAGAAATCGATATCGACCGGCCGCCCCTGCCAATGGCGTCGCGGTTTGCTAACAAAGCGATGGTCAGACAGCCTGGGGAGCGGGCGTTTGCTTCCACCACGGAAATGTTCAGTTAAGCACTGCAATTATTATTCGAAACTACTACACGTACGAACATGACTTGTCCGATTTGGTACGATGCAACATCCAGCCGTTGCTGGACTTAGAGTCCAACTGATATACGGGTTGATCTGCTCCATCGGATATAATTCGTACGTGAATTGTCGTACGTATAGCATGGTTCATTATTATTAGTCAGCTAGCTGTACTCCCTTGAAGAAAATAGTCAGCGGTACTACTGGTATGCGTGACAGAGTGACAGTACGAATCGAGATGCCATTTGTCAAGACTAGGCGATACGTACGTACGCATTTGATTACCTACATACGGCTATGATATTATTTGTACGTCGCTCCATTTGGGTTATTTGACTGAAACCCTCTAAACTACCATGAAAAATGTTATGTGGAACCTGGATGGACCAACACTTTGTTGACAAGGCAAGGCAAAAAAAAAAATTCATATTTCTGAGCTTAAAAATATGTTTTGCTTGTGACCCTGAAAGCTCATTTGTCAATTGATTTAACAAAATGTCTTCAGAGGAATTTAAAAAGTACTCACGTCCTTTAATATGGCGTAAAAAATAAAATATTATTGTCTCGGTTGACTGAGAAAATCTTATTCATCTATCTACTTTACAAAAAAAAGTATTCACTACACTGCAATAATTTGTTCACACACTGGACACACGAATGTAGTATTTCTTCCTAGAAATTCTAAATTTGTAGAATGTTGCATGTATCTTGCAAAGCTAATTAAATAATTAAGAAATTTTTATCTAGGTTAATAGTGGGTAGAAAGTACTGTAGAAAGGTACTGGAAACTTATCTTTTGTAATATTTTCATTAAAAAATATGACCAGATGGGAGCTATGCAAAAATCACTAATTGATGCATCAAACAAATTGCTACGGTACAGGTTACTCCCTCCGGCAGGGTTTACAAGGCACAATTTGTTTGTCAAGGTTTAACTTTGAGCGGAGACAGGCGACTAACCTGTTAATTGTGAGATTAGTATGGTAATTTTGTCAAACTTCGAAGCTGGCAACTTTACTAGGCGTCGTGTGACCATGCGGTCAACTATTTCCGACAAGAACAAACATTTCCATAACAATATAAATTTGTTGACGATGAAAACATTACCAAAGCTGTACTATTTTTAAAAAAATGAGACCAACCCAAGGACTAACCCTTGTTGGCATTTTTTTATAGGAGAAACTCCGCGAGCACCGCACGTCCGAGTCGGGACTCAAACTTGGGTGGGCTGGCAGCTACCCTAGCTGCCCAACCAACGGGTCAATGCCCCGTCCTCAAGCCGTACTGTTTTTTCAACATGGACTACTTATCCAAGCGGGTGCATGCCTAGTGGGCTGGCCTCATCAGCCATCACAAGGCTGCCAAAGCGTTTTTCCACTTTCTAGCCCCTCTTTCCTTTGCCTGCGTCTAGAATAGCCTCAACTCCCATCCATCCGTACGCACATACGCAATGCACCCACATTAAACCGCCGGCCAGAAACTAAACATGCATCACATGCCCAGCACTTTCCCTTCATCTGTCCTCTGCCCCATGCATTTCAATTCCATTATTGGTACCCTACCAATATGTCAATATGACATTATATAATATACAGTTTGTACTTCACAAATGTTGCACAAATGAAAGGACCCTAGCAACTCGCAGCTACGCAGATGCATGATTGCAATTTGCAACTCAAGGTGAAGAACATGCAGGCCCTTCCGTTCCTGCTCACGCATGAAGCTTCCTCCTCTTTTAGTTTTCCATCTGCAATCAGCGACAGTAAGACGTCCGCATCAACCGAGCTCATTGAAACCAGTGTACTTGGGCCATGTCATTGCTCACCGCATCGCTTCGGCCCGTCCTTGGCCATTGGTCGTCGACCTCACCGACAGCCTAGCGTGCCAGCCTCCCTTGTCATTACAAGCTAGAATTGCATTTATCTAAGGGGTTGGTTAGTTAGCTTGGCGCAGCTATTTTGACGCGTTCTGTTGCCGGTATGTGGATGAATATAAGATGAACCCTTGAGAGAACTTTCTCACCAAACGTGATGCCCACATTACTGGCTTTCTTACTTTTTTCACGGGCTGATTGAGGGAGCCTCATGAATCTTCCCTGCGACCCAGACTGACACGGCGAAAAGAGACGGTGAACTCAATCCCATGAAGGCTTCGAGGAGAAGGCTACCGCAGATGTTCTTTCAGTTCAGGGGGGAGAAGAGCCTTTGGAATAACTTGTGACCAGGGGAAAATGGTTATGGCAGTGTGGCATGCACTGCCATGGATTGCACGCAATACCTAGGGATGAGCTACTGCATTTTCTTCACTTCTTTTCTGCTAGCTCTCTCTCATAAGTTACAACTAGCTCTCTATCATGCACCTTTTCTACTAGACACATCCTATATCTTAATTTCTTCCTTGAAAGAACATCTTGTTTAGCTAATGACTGATGCAATGCAACCACCACATTAGTGCAATTAGTATTTAGTACTAGCCCATATGCATGGACCATGATGGCGTGATGTGTGCATGCCCATCATCCGCATCAGTGCACCATAGTTTTAGCTAATGACTGATGCAACCATGGCACCAGCCGGGGGTGCCAACTGCCAAGGACGGCATAATTAGGACTGACCAGTGTTTCTCTCAACGAGGTCCTCGTCATTATCAAATCTCGATACGAGTTGACAGACAATAGTACAACCAATGATGTGTATAACAACAAGATGAAATGTTCATAAGAAAATAAGATGAAATGCATGCACACTAATTATAGAAAAAGTTATTTTGTATATTAGAGATTCCATGTCGTCGACCAATAATGCATGTACTTTGCAATGAGTAAATGGTCTTGTGATGTATAGAAACGCTGCTGTCCGTCCTTAATACGTCGAAACAATATCCAAATGCACGCCAGTTCAATGCCATGATGAGCAACCCTCTATCACCACACTTTAATTAGTACATTCAGTTATATGCTTGGGATGCTGGCACAATTATATTGCTGCTTGTCTAGCAATATATTCTGTAAAGGAGCTAACTTCTTACTCTCTCGTTGGGTACATATCCAGAGTCCAATCAGAGACGTCTAGTGGAAGTTCAAAATTTTCCCTTCCTAGCACTGTAGCACACCTGTCTAGAATTACGTTTAGCCAAAGATGACCGCATGAACATGACAAGTTACCTAAGTGAGGTTAGAAAAATGCCGCAGCTCGTAGTGATATGTTGAATGCCTGGTAGGCTGACATGGCCAAACACGTTAAGATGTAAAGGTACTGGAAGAAAATAATAATTGAAATTGTGTTTAGAACTTATTATCTAGAATTATGTTTAGCCGAAGATGACCACATGAACATGACAAGTTACCTAACAGAGGTTAGAAAAATGCCCCAGCTCGTAGTGATATGTTAAATGCCTGGTAGGCTGACATGGTCAAACGCGTTAAGATGTAAAGATAACTGGAAGAAAATAAGAATTGAAATTGTGTTTGGAACTCATTATCTTTAAAATTTGTGTTGGGCACTACAATTAACAGCTTGTGGGAGAGGTCAATTTCTGAGCCTAACATCACGCTGCATCACATCCTCTCAGAAGGTAGCCTGTTTTTCATGCTCATCGTCTCTAATTCTAAGCTCACTTTGGTAGAAGCTTTGCAAGATGTCACTCTGTTTCATACTTGCTAGTACTTCACCAGCCCATATCCCTTTCATGTAGCATAGGATGCCCGTGGGTATCATTCACTCGCAAGTTGAAAAGGCAAGATGGTTCAGACGAAGGAAATGCAGGGACATTCATTACTTCCGCAACTGCAAAGATCGGTAGGACTGAAAGTAGCATGCCCTTTTTATGGGCATATCAGTGAAAATGACCATCTGTACATCCCTTTCAGAAGTAGGTTGTTAGTTACACCTCTCACTTTTAGTATGATTAGAAATGTACTAAGCATGGATGCATTAGTATCTGTGCGACACAGTTTATACCTTTTTTTGGACAAATTAGTCGTCGGATGCATGAGCATGGTTGTGACCAAGAATACAATTCAAGAGGGGTATGCAAATAGAGGCCTCATCCATCAAAACTGCAACATCACTGGGAAGAAAAGGCGTACGTCCACACACGCGCTTGTGCATCAAAACTGTTCGGCCATGATGCTGCTGCTCGATCAGCTGAAACTCTAGTACACACAACCGTAGTAGTATCTCCAGCCTTTACCGGTTACGTAGGCATGTCAATAGTAATATGTGTTTGTTCAGTATGTCATATATACGCGTCGATGATGTACATCCGAGCAAAACTAGAGAGTATAGCTGCGTCCATCATTAGTCAGGCTGTGACTGATGACATTTTTTTTTGGAGATATTTCAGTTGGTCGTGACGTCGCCATCCTCCATAGTTTTCACGGAGGTGCAGATCCAATAAACCCGCGGTAGGCAGAAGCTGTTCGATGGAATGCAACATTCATCGGACACGCCATGGAAAGGTCAAGGTTGGCGAGGACAAGTGTTCTTAATCCCCAATTAGTTAGGTGTTTATTGACTATCGTCGACGTCTTGGTGCGCCAGCCTTTGCTACTAGGCTCAACGTCCCACGCATTGTTGAGCTATGTTTGCAATTTGTACTCGGATCGAATTTGTTTGTTCAGTCCCTAAATTCAGATTCCAGCCGCTGAGGAACGGCCAATTTATTTCTATGTATGACTTTTTTTTTTAAAGGAGGATGACCCCCGGCCTCTGCATTTGGGAGATGCATGCGGCCATTTTATTGATTATTCTCGAAGACCATACAAAGTAGTACAACAATATGCCTGAATCCGCCATCTTGGCAACATCTGCAGCTACTCCAATCCATATGATGAAGGGGTGCAAGCTGGGCCAAATACCTAGACCTCTCACCTAAGCCTAACATCTAAAGCCGGAGGCCCCGAGCGAGCCACATACCGGGTCCGGGGCACAAACCGGTCCGACGCACTCACATGTGTCGACGCCGCCATCTTCCACTAGTCCATCTTCAGAGCAGATTGAGATGCCAACCTTAGCAGGTGCCTCCGCCATCGACGTCACCATGACGTTAAACGACGACCTCCACCTACGCGAGTCCATCTCCAAGCAACGGACGCGGATCCATGCTAGCATAGGGCCGCACCACCGCCGTCGCCCACCACCCACATGTTGGGTATCGTAGCATAATTTTAAAATTTTCCTACGTTCACCAAGATGCATCTATGGAGTGTACTAGCAACGAAGGGAAGGGAGTGCATCTACATACCCTTGTAGATCGCGAGCGGAAGCGTTCCAATGAACGTGGATGACGGAGTCGTACTCGCCGTGATCCAAATCACCGATGACCGAGTGCCGAACGGACGGCACCTCCGCGTTCAACACACGTACGGTGCAGCGACGTCTCCTCCTTCTTGATCCAGCAAGGGGGAAGGAGAGGTTGATGGAGATCCAGCAGCACGACGGCGTGGTGGTGGATGTAGCGGGTCTCGCGCAGGGCTTCGCCGAGCTTCTACGAGAGAGAGAGAGGTGTTACAGGGGAGGAGGGAGGCGCCCAAGGCTGTTGTGTGCTGCCCTCCCTCCCCCCTTTATATAGGCCCCTGGGGGGGGGTGCGCCAGCCCTGGAGATGAGATCCAAGGGGGGGGCGGCGGCCACAAGGGGGGGAAGGGGTGCCTTGCCCCCCAAGGCAAGGGGGAACTCCCCCCCTTAGGGTTCCCAACCCTAGGCGCATGGGGGGGAGGCCCAAGGGGGGCGCCCCAGCCCACTAGGGGCTGGTTCCCTTCCACTTTCAGCCCACGGGGCCCTCCGGGACAGGTGGCCCCACCCGGTGGACCCCCGGGACCCTTCCGGTGGTCCCGGTACAATACCGATAACCCCCGAAACTTTCCCGGTGGCCGAAACTGGACTTCCTATATATAATTCTTCACCTCCGGACCATTCCGGAACCTCTCGTGACGTCCGGGATCTCATCCGGGACTCCGAAAAACTTTCGGGTTTCCGCATACATATATCTCTACAACCCTAGCGTCACCGGACCTTAAGTGTGTAGACCCTACGGGTTCGGGTTCGGGAGACATGCAGACATGACCGAGACGCCTCTCCAGTCAATAACCAACAGCAGGATCTGGATACCCATGTTGGCTCCCACATGTTCCACGATGATCTCATCGGATGAACCACGGTGTCGAGGATTCAATCAATCCCGTATGCAATTCCCTTTGTCAATCGGTATGTTACTTGCCCGAGATTCGATCGTCGGTATCCTAATACCTTGTTCAATCTCGTTACCGGCAAGTCTCTTTACTCGTACCGCAATGCATGATCCCATGACTAACGCCTTAGTCACATTGAGCTCATTATGATGATGCATTACCGAGTGGGCCCAGAGATACCTCTCCGTCATACGGAGTGACAAATCCCAGTCTCGATCCGTGCCAACCCAACAGACACTTTCGGAGATACCCGTAGTGCACCTTTATAGTCACCCAGTTACGTTGTGACGTTTGGCACACCCAAAGCACTCCTACGGTATCCGGGATTTGCACGATCTCATGGTCTAAGGAAAAGATACTTGACATTGGAAAAGCTCTAGCAAACGAAACTACACGATCTTTTATGCTATGCTTAGGATTGGGTCTTGTCCATCACATCATTCTCCTAATGATGTGATCCCGTTATCAATGACATCCAATGTCCATAGTCAGGAAACCATGACTATGTGTTGATCAACGAGCTAGTCAACTAGAGGCTTACTAGGGACAGGTTGTGGTCTATGTATTCACACATGTATTACGGTTTCCGGACAATACAATTATAGCATGAATAATAGACAATTACCATGAACAAAGAAATATAATAATAACCATTTATTATTGCCTCTAGGGCATATTTCCAACAGTCTCCCACTTGCACTAGAGTCAATAATCTAGTTACATTGTGATGAATCGAACACCCATTGCGTCCTGGTGTTGATCATGTTTTGCCCTAGGGAGAGGTTTAGTCAACGGATCTGCTACATTCAGGTCCGTGTGTACTTTACAAATATCTATGTCTCCATTTTGAACACTTTCACGAATGGAGTTGAAGCGACGCTTGATATGCGTGGTCTTCCTGTGAAACCTGGGCTCCTTCGCAAGGGCAATAGCTCCAGTGTTGTCACAGAAGAGAGTCATCGGGCCCGATGCATTGGGAATCACCCCTAGGTCGGTAATGAACTCCTTTATCCAGACTGCTTCCTGTGCTGCCTCTGAGGCTGCCATGTACTCCGCTTCACATGTAGATCCCGCCACGACGCTTTGCTTGCAACTGCACCAGCTTACTGCTCCTCTATTCAAAATATACACGTATCCGGTCTGTGACTTCGAGTCATCCAGATCTGTGTCGAAGCTAGCGTCGACGTAACCCTTTACGACGAGCTCTTCGTCACCTCCATAAACGAGAAACATATCCTTAGTCCTCTTCAGGTACTTCAGGATATTCTTGACCGTTGTCCAGTGTTCCTTGCCGGGATTACTTTGGTACCTTCCTACCAAACTTACGGCAAGGTTTACATCAGGTCTGGTACACAGCATGGCATACATAATAGACCCTATGGCCGAGGCATAGGGATGACACTCATCTCTTCTATATCTTGTGCCGTGGTCGGGCATTGAGCCGTGCTCAATTGCACACCTTGCAATACAGGCAAGAACCCCTTCTTGGACTGATCCATATTGAACTTCTTCAATATCTTGTCAAGGTATGTACTCTGTGAAAGACCAATGAGGCGTCTTGACCTATCCTATAGATCTTGATGCCTAATATATAAGCAGCTTCTCCAAGGTCCTTCATTGAAAAACACTTATTCAAATAGGCCTTTATACTTTCCAAGAATTCTATATCATTTCCCATCAATAGTATGTCATCCACATATAATATGAGAAATGCTACAGAGCTCCCACTCACTTTCTTGTAAACACAGGCTTCTCCATAAGTCTGTGTAAACCCAAACGCTTTGATCATCTCATCGAAGCGAATGTTCCAACTCCGAGATGCTTGCACCAGCCCATAAATTGAGCGTTGGAGCTTGCATACTTTGTTAGCATTCTTAGGATCGACAAAACCTTCCGGCTGCATCATATACAACTCTTCCTTAAGGAAGCCGTTAAGGAATGCCGTCTTGACGTCCATCTGCCATATCTCATAATCATAGTATGCGGCAATTGCTAACATGATTCGGACGGACTTCAGCTTCGCTACGGGTGAGAAAGTCTCATCGTAGTCAACCCCTTGAACTTGTCGATAACCCTTAGCGACAAGTCGAGCTTTGTAGATGGTCACATTACCATCTGCGTCCGTCTTCTTCTTAAAGATCCATTTGTTTTCTATGGCTCGCCGCTCATCGGGCAAGTCAGTCAAAGTCCATACTTTGTTTTCATACATGGATTCTATCTCGGATTTCATGGCTTCTAGCCATTTGTCGGAATCTGGGCCCGCCATCGCTTCTTCATAGTTCGAAGGTTCACCGTTGTCTAACAACATGATTTCCAGGACAGGGTTGCCGTACCACTCTGGTGCGGAACGTGTCCTTGTGGACCTACGAAGTTCAGCAACTTGATCTGAAGCTTCATGATCATCATCATTAACTTCCTCCCCAGTCGGTGTAGGCACCACAGGAACATTTTCCCGTGCTGCGCTACTTTCCGGTTCGGAAGGGGTGACTATCACCTCATCAAGTTCCACTTTCCTCCCACTCAATTCTTTCGAGAGAAACTCCTTCTCTAGAAAGGACCCGTTCTTGGCAACGAAGATCTTGCCTTCGGATCTGAGGTAGAAGGTATACCCAATAGTTTCCTTAGGGTATCCTATGAAGACGCATTTTTCCGATTTGGGTTCGAGCTTTTCAGGTTGAAGTTTCTTGACATAAGCATCGCATCCCCAAACTTTTAGAAACGACAGCTTAGGTTTCTTCCCAAACCATAATTCATACGGTGTCGTCTCAACGGATTTCGACGGAGCCCTATTTAAAGTGAATGCGGCAGTCTCTAAAGCATAACCCCAAAATGAGAGCGGTAAGTCGGTAAGAGACATCATAGATCGCACCATATCCAATAGAGTGCGATTACGACGTTCGGACACACCATTTCTTTGAGGCGTTCCAGGCAGCGTGAGTTGTGAAACTATTCCACATTTCCTTAAGTGTGTACCAAATTCGTGACTTAAATATTCTCCACCACGATCTGATCGTAAGAATTTTATTTTTCTGTCACGTTGATTCTCAACTTCACTCTGAAATTCCTTGAACTTTTCAAAGGTTTCAGACTTGTGTTTCATTAGGTAGACATACCCATATCTACTTAAATCATCAGTGAGAGTGAGAACATAACGATATCCTCCGCGAGCCTCAACACTCATTGGACCACACACATCGGTATGTATGATTTCCAATAAGTTGGTTGCTCGCTCCATTGTTCCGGAGAACGGAGTCTTGGTCATCTTACCCATGAGGCATGGTTCGCACGTGTCAAATGATTCGTAATCAAGAGACTCCAAAAGTCCATCTGCATGGAGCTTCTTCATGCGCTTGACACCAATGTGACCAAGGCGGCAGTGCCACAAGTATGTGGGACTATCGTTATCAACTTTACATCTTTTGGTATTCACACTATGAACATGTGTAACATCACGTTCGAGATTCATCAAAAACAAACCATTGACCAGCGGGGCATGACCATAAAACATCTCTCTCAAATAAATAGAACAACCATTATTCTCGGATTTAAATGAGTAGCCATCTCGAATTAAACGAGATCCAGATACAATGTTCATGCTCAAAGCTGGCACTAAATAACAATTATTGAGGTTTAAAACTAATCCCGAAGGGAGATGCAGAGGTAGCGTGCCGACGGCGATTACATCGACCTTGGAACCATTCCCGACGCGCATCGTCACCTTGTCCTTCGCTAGTCTCCGTTTATTCCGTAGTTCCTGTTTTGAGTTACAAATATGAGCAACCGCACCGGTATCAAATACCCAGGAGCTACTACGAGTACTGGTAAGGTACACATCAATTACTTGTATATCACATATACCTTGGGTGTTGCCGGCCTTCTTCTTGTCCGCTAAATATTTGGGGCAGTTCCGCTTCCAGTGACCACTTCCCTTGCAATAAAAGCACTCAGTCTCGGGCTTGGGTCCATTCTTTGACTTCTTCCCAGTAACTGGTTTACCGGGCGCGGCAACTCCCTTGCCGTCCTTCTTGAAGTTCTTCTTACCCTTGCCCTTCTTGAACTTAGTGGTTTTATTCACCATCAACACTTGATGTTCTTTCCTGATCTCTACCTCAGCTGATTTCAGCATTGAATATACCTCGGGAATGGTCTTTTCCATCCCCTGCATATTGAAGTTCATCACAAAGCTCTTGTAGCTTGGTGGAAGCGACTGGAGGATTCTGTCAACGACCGCGTCATCCGGGAGATTAACTCCCAGCTGAGACAAGCGGTTGTGCAACCCAGACATTCTGAGTATGTGCTCACTAACAGAACTGTTCTCCTCCATTTTACAGCTGAAGAACTTGTCGGAGACATCATATCTCTCGACCCGGGCATGAGCTTGAAAAACCAGTTTCAGCTCCTCGAACATCTCATATGCTCCATGTTTCTCAAAACGCTTTTGGAGACCCGGTTCTAAGCTGTAAAGCATGCCGCACTGAACGAGGGAGTAATCATCAGCACGCTGCTGCCAAGCGTTCATAACGTCTTGGTTCTCAGGGATTGGTGCTTCACCTAGCGGTGCTTCTAAGACATAATCTTTCTTGGCTACTATGAGGATGATCCTCAGGTTCCGGACCCAGTCCGTATAGTTGCTGCCATCATCTTTCAGCTTGGTTTTCTCTAGGAACGCGTTGAAATTGAGGACAACGTTGGCCATTTGATCTACAATACATAGTGTAAAGATTTAGACTAAGTTCATGATAATTAAGTTCATATAATCAAATTATTTAATGAACTCCCACGTAGATAGACATCCCTCTAGTCATCTAAGTGAAACATGATCCGAATTCGACTAGGCCGTGTCCGATCATCACGTGAGACGGACTAGTCAAGATCGGTGAACATCTCCATGTTGATCGTATCTTCTATACGACTCATGCTCGACCTTTCGGTCCTCCGTGTTCCGAGGCCATGTCTGTACATGCTAGGCTCGTCAAGTGAACCTAAGTGTATTGCCTGTGTTCCGAGGCCATGTCTGTACATGCTAGGCTCGTCAACACCCGTTGTATTCGAACGTTAGGATCTATCACACCCGATCATCACGTGGTGCTTCGAAACAACGAACCTTCGCAACGGTGCACAGTTAGGGTGAACACTTTCTTGAAATTATTATAATGGATCATCCTACTTGCTACCGTCGTTCTAAGCAAATAAGATGCAAAAACATGATAAACATCACATGCAATCAAATAGTGACATGATATGGCCAATATCATCATGCTCCTTTGATCTCCATCTTCGGGGCACCATGATCATCTTCGTCACCGGCATGACACCATGATCTCCATCATCATGATCTCCATCATTGTGTCTTCATGAAGTCGTCACGCCAACGATTACTTCTACTTCTATGGCTAACGCGTTTAGCAACAAAGTAAAGTAAATTACATGGCGTTATTCAATGACACGCAGGTCATACAAAATAATAAAGACAACTCCTATGGCTCCTACCGGTTGTCATACTCATCGACATGCAAGTCGTGATTCCTATTACAAGAATATGATCAATCTCATACATCACATATATCATTCATCACATCTTCTGGCCATATCACATCACATAGCACTTGCTGCAAAAACAAGTTAGACGTCCTCTATTGTTGTTGCAAGTTTTTTTTACGTGGTTTGTAGGTTTCTAGCAAGAACGTTTCTTACCTACGTATGACCACAACGTGATTTGCCAATTTCTATTTACCCTTCATAAGGACCCTTTTCATCGAATCCGTTCCGACTAAAGTAGGAGAGACAGACACCCGCTAGCCACCTTATGCAACTTGTGCATGTTAGTCGGTGGAACCAGTCTCATGTAAGCGTACGTGTAAGGTCGGTCCGGGCCACTTCATCCTACAATGCCGCCGAAACAAGAAACGACTAGTAGCGGCAAGAAGAATTGGCAAACTCAACGCCCACAACTGCTTTGTGTTCTACTCGTGCATAGTAACTACGCATAGGCCTGGCTCTGATACCACTGTTGGGTATCGTAGCATAATTTTAAAATTTTCCTACGTTCACCAAGATGCATCTATGGAGTGTACTAGCAACGAAGGGAAGGGAGTGCATCTACATACCCTTGTAGATCGCGAGCGGAAGCGTTCCAATGAACGTGGATGACGGAGTCGTACTCGCCGTGATCCAAATCACCGATGACCGAGTGCCGAACGGACGGCACCTCCGCGTTCAACACACGTACGGTGCAGCGACGTCTCCTCCTTCTTGATCCAGCAAGGGGGAAGGAGAGGTTGATGGAGATCCAGCAGCACGACGGCGTGGTGGTGGATGTAGCGGGTCTCGCGCAGGGCTTCGCCGAGCTTCTACGAGAGAGAGAGAGGTGTTGCAGGGGAGGAGGGAGGCGCCCAAGGCTGTTGTGTGCTGCCCTCCCTCCCCCCCCTTTATATAGGCCCCTGGGGGGTCCGCCAGCCCTGGAGATGAGATCCAAGGGGGGGCGGCGGCCACAAGGGGGGGAAGGGGTGCCTTGCCCCCCAAGGCAAGGGGGAACTCCCCCCCCTTAGGGTTCCCAACCCTAGGCGCATGGGGGGAGGCCCAAGGGGGGCGCCCCAGCCCACTAGGGGCTGGTTCCCTTCCACTTTCAGCCCACGGGGCCCTCCGGGACAGGTGGCCCCACCCGGTGGACCCCCGGGACCCTTCCGGTGGTCCCGGTACAATACCGATAACCCCCGAAACTTTCCCGGTGGCTGAAACTGTACTTCCTATATATAATTCTTCACCTCCGGACCATTCCGGAACCTCTCGTGACGTCCGGGATCTCATCCGGGACTCCGAACAACTTTCGGGTTTCCGCATACATATATCTCTACAACCCTAGCGTCACCGGACCTTAAGTGTGTAGACCCTACGGGTTCGGGAGACATGCAGACATGACCGAGACGCCTCTCCGGTCAATAACCAACAGCGGGATCTGGATACCCATGTTGGCTCCCACATGTTCCACGATGATCTCATCGGATGAACCACGGTGTCGAGGATTCAATCAATCCCGTATGCAATTCCCTTTGTCAATCGGTATGTTACTTGCCCGAGATTCGATCGTCGGTATCCTAATACCTTGTTCAATCTCGTTACCGGCAAGTCTCTTTACTCGTACCGCAATGCATGATCCCGTGACTAACGCCTTAGTCACATTGAGCTCATTATGATGATGCATTACCGAGTGGGCCCAGAGATACCTCTCCGTCATACGGAGTGACAAATCCCAGTCTCGATCCATGCCAACCCAACAGACACTTTCGGAGATACCCGTAGTGCACCTTTATAGTCACCCAGTTACGTTGTGACGTTTGGCACACCCAAAGCACTCCTACGGTATCCGGGAGTTGCACGATCTCATGGTCTAAGGAAAAGATACTTGACATTGGAAAAGCTCTAGCAAACGAAACTACACGATCTTTTATGCTATGCTTAGGATTGGGTCTTGTCCATCACATCATTCTCCTAATGATGTGATCCCGTTATCAATGACATCCAATGTCCATAGTCAGGAAACCATGACTATCTGTTGATCAACGAGCTAGTCAACTAGAGGCTTACTAGGGACAGGTTGTGGTCTATGTATTCACACATGTATTACGATTTTCGGACAATACAATTATAGCATGAATAATAGACAATTACCATGAACAAAGAAATATAATAATAACCATTTATTATTGCCTCTAGGGCATATTTCCAACACCACAAGCGCCACCCAGCCCCAAGGTTCCCAAAGCGGCGCCCTCAAGAAGGGAACGGCGCCGTGAGCGCCGTCGCCGCCCAACAAAGTTAGGGCTTTCGCCTAGGAGACCTAGGGGAAGGGGAAGTGAGGGGATCAGTCCATACCGACGCCTCCAAGGAGGGGAACGACGCCCTCAGGCGTTGTCGTGGTTCTAAGTCTGACAGTAGAATGGGGGGTAGGGATGTAGAGGCAAGATCCTAGCTATGGAGAAGTTGTACACACGAGTTTTACGAGTTCAGGCCCTTCTTGGAGGAAGTAACAGCCCAACGTTTCGGAGCCCGGAGGCGGTCGACTGGATTATATGCGTGTGTGTTATAGGGGGTGCGAACCCTTGTCCCAGAGGAGGGGGATGGCTTATATGGAGTGCACCAGGACTCCAGCTCCCCTTTGTTACACAGGGTTCAATGTTCATAAAGAAGGAGCGTTACATGTAACGTCCGTAGTAAAGTGCTATAAATGACTATTAAGTCTAAGGGTAAATGCCCGACCGTTGCTGCGCGGAGTGGCTTTAGGTCTTCTGCACGTCGAGTGGTTTAGTGGTCGAGTGACCTAAATAAGGAGGGGTCTCCGAGTGAATGGTAGGTCGAGTGGATTGCACTCGACACCTTCGTTGGGTCCCCTCTATTTACTCCTGAACCTCTTTGCTTCTAGGACAAGGACCTTAGGTAGGAGGTATAGGTCAGGCCTATTACCCTACCCCAGGTCTATGTCCTCATCATTAGCCCCCGAATGGATTGAGGTTCGAGTGAAAAGAAGGTTGAAGTTGACCTTGCTTTGACTCTTGCTTTCATCTCCAAATGGATGCCAGTTGTTGGAACTTCGGCTTCGTTTCAGTCGCCTTGATCGATTCAGAAATGGCCGACTGGTTGTTATAACGTCATCCGTTGAGTGTTATCCTTGACATGGAATCTTTGGCGTGATCGGTTGTAGAGGATCCCGGATTTCGCGGGATTCGAAATTTTGGTGGAAGCGCGCCAGGCGGAGCGCGCCGTGGTAAGCGGAGTAGATAAATAGGACGTTTCGATTTCCGCGCCACCTTTTTCGCCACGTATCCCGTGTGCGACTGTTAAGGGATTTGACTGGATCGTCCGGGCCCATGCGTCAGCCACTCGGAACTAGGCCTTTAAAAGCAGCGAGGCCGAGGCGTCCGCACTGTGCGTGCCCATTCTCCTTCTTCTTCCTCTTGCTCCTTTACCTCGTTCAGCTTCTCCACTCTCGACGCCGCCGCTCCGCCGCCATGGGGAAGGAGAAAACGGCGGCGCTGGAACGCGCGAAGAAGGCGACGGGGGCGGCGAAAAGCAAGAAGACGAATCGGGGATCTTCATCGCGCTCGGGGCTGCCGTCGGGTTGGATCCAGGGAGATTGGATCTGATCCTCACTTCGGCAGGAAGACTTGGACGATATGGCCGAGTTAGGGCTGATCGTCCATGAGTCTGCGCGGCTGCCGGAGGGGGAAACGGAGCCACAGCCGCGACCGGGTGAGTGTGTTCTGCTCGCCACTCATGTCGACCGCGGCTTCTCGCTTCCTCCACACCCCTTCTTTCGAGGTTTCTTGAATTTCTTCGGGGCTCAACTCCATCATTTCACTCCCAACACCATCACATACCTTGCCGCATTCGTGTCCATGTGCGAGAATTTCCTGGGGTGTCGACCGCACTGGGGTCTTTTCAAGCACATTTTCACCATCCGCTCCCAAACAGTGAAGAAAGCGAACTCGAACGACGAGAAAACCCATGTTATCCAGATGTGTGGGGGTCTGGGTATTCAGAAGAGGAAGAGGAGTTCCTTCCCTTCGATGACTCTTCCTGAGTCGGTCAGGGGCTGGCAGTCGACCTGGTTCTATTGCCAGGATATCGTGACCCCAGGCCAGTCGACTGGACTTCCCCCTTTCTCTTTTGATCGTGTTCAAACTCCATCTTCGTTGAAAGTGACCGCCGCGGAGAAGGCGGAGACGGGCATGCTGGTCGAGAGAGTAGTTCAACTGATCAACCAAGGTGTCACCGGCATGGATCTGCTGGAGGTGTTCCTCAGTCGGCGCATTCAACCACTCCAAGCTCGTGACCACTCCATGTGGATGTACTCCGGGGCTGGTGATACCGCTCGGGTTCATCCGGAGGAGGTGGCGGCCAAAACAGTGGCCCAGTGGCTGAGGGGCATCACCGGGAACAAGGACAACCCCAGGGGCGCCAGGAGAGTCAACCCTTTCAGCGACAGCAACCAGCCAGACAAGGTTTGGCCACTACAACTGATTGAATTTGGATGTGTTTTCTGACTGTTTGTTGATCCGACTGATTTCCACTCGGCTCCTTGTTTTGTAGATTTATACAGAGATGTACTCAATGCCCAATGGCGAACAAGCTCTGGAGCAGGACCATGAAGGCGAGGACAGCGCGGAGGAGAGCGGCGAGTGGGAGTCACCAGCCGACGATGATGAAGATGAGAGCGATGAGTCAGACGACGAGGAGGTAGCCGACTCACCACCTCGTTCCGAACATCGATCCAAGCAGCACCATGATCCCGCGGGCAGGCGCGGCAACGCTGTGGCCTCGAGCGCTCCATCTCAAAAGCGTGCTCGGTCTTCGACTCCAGAATTGGCTGAGAAGGTCACCAAGCAGCCCAAGATCAATCCTTCGAAGGCTCGGAAGACCTTGCCTAGAATCAAGATGGACGTTCCTGTTGCTTCTGGGTAAATGTTCTTCCTGTATTTTCTTGTTCTGACCGATTCTCTTGTACTGACCGAGTGGATGATGAACCTTTACAGCCCGGCCTCGGCTACGACTGATATGGATATCGACAAGACTCCAGACGACGAGGAAACCAACGACGCGGCTACCTCCAAAGCCAGTAAGTCTGCCCGACTCGAATTCATTTGGACGACTGGATTGTTTGTCAGCTATCTCTTTGACTTTCTCTGTTTGTTGCAGCACCACGGGACGTTGTTGTGCTCCCGGACGATGAAGAAGAAGTACCGCTAAGGGGAAGGAGGAGGAGGGACAAGGAACTGAGCGGGAAAGCGCCTGAGGCCCAGGTTCCTCAGTCGACTGCAATGCCTAGGACGGCAGTCGAGCGATCGACAGATCCGGCCCGTACCAACGTCTCTTTCGCTACCCCGGTGTCGACTGATTGCCCATCAGGATCAGCTGCTCAGACTTCTGCTGCACCAATACAACTCCACGCATCAGACCCAGCGGCTGCTCCGACTGTTTTGCCATCATCGCTTTTCACTCCGTATCAAACCCCGGATGACCCACCGACTGCTGCCAACGAAGCTCTTCTTCAGCTGAACCTTGTGATGGGGCAAATGAAAGTGGTGCATGAGGCCAGTCAGGTGGCCTTCAACGTCGGGGCTGCTCTGCAGACCAATGTCCAGGTTAGTTGATTTCCGATTGATCATATTTCTCATCCGATCACCCACTGGGGTGTGACTGTTTTGAAGTTGCACAAGTCAATTTGAGTCGTCTTGAATTGAATCTTTGAACTAGTGGGGGCACTCTTAGTGCACCCACTGGGTGTAGTCCCCGAGACCATAGTTGACTGCGGGCAGTCGACTGTGGTCTGAGAATCTGAATTTTGTCACTCGGTCTGGACGGACCAGGTCGAATGAAACCAGAACCAGTGGGGGCACGCTAAGTGCACCCACTGGGTGTAGTCCCCGAGACCGTGGTTGACTGCGGGCAGTCGACTATGGTCTGAGAACTGCTTTTTTTAACTCTCGCGCTGGGCAGACCATGTCGAGTGTTTATTCAAACCAGTGGGGGCACGCTAAGTGCACTTACTGGGTGTAGTCCTCGAGACTGCCGTTGAATGTTTGATTCGGTGGTAGTCTTAGAGTAGCTATCACTGTGATGTCTTTTTATCTCAGTCAACTGATATGGCTTATACTGCAGAAATCTTGTGATCTTGGGGCTCAGCTTTCTACAATGAACAAGCAGCAAATCAGCCTCAACCTTGATCTGGAATTGGCCAAGAAGAATCTCAAGACTGCTCGTGATGAAGTAGCTGCCATGGGAGGTAACCAATCGTCAACTGTCTATCTCACTGCTGGCACTTTTCCTTTCCATTTTTTGAACCGAGTGTCTCCACTCGAGCAGATGTATGTAGTGAAAACCGTCAACTCCAAGCTCGTCTGAAGAATGTTATTTCTTTAGAGAAAATGAAGCAGGCTTTGGAGAAGAAGGATCTGGATCTTGCTGCTGCACAGAAGGAAGCGCGAGAGAAAACGGCGCTTGCTGACAAGAAGCTTGCTTCAGTCGGCAAGTTAGAAGAAAAGAACTCCAAACTGAAGACTGCTGTTTCTGACGCCAATCGGGAGGTCGAGCGACTAAAGAAAGACAAGGACAAGCTGACTGGCGAGCTTGGGAGCCTCAAGGCCAAGAATGGCGAGTTGGAGTCTTATCTGAGCCAGCTTGCTGCAAAGCTGGTCCTAAAACTTGAAGGTACTGATGATTGACTGACTTATTATGGTCGACTGTCAAGCCTGATCATATCATCGACTCACCATTTACTCAACTGTGTAGAACTTTGCCAAGACTTTGAAGCGGAAACTGGGCGGGTCGAGACGGGTCTCGATCCCATAAATTGTCCAGTCAAGGATGATGTTGTGATGAATGTGTTGCGGCTGGAATCTCGCATGGACAGCGCGGTTGCTTATCTTGCCCGCCTGAAGGCAGCGATGACTCGGGTTGATACTGAACTCTAGCCTCAGGCGGAACTGTCTCAAGACCTCGAGTCTCTGATGGCTCAACTGAATCAAATACCTGACCGAGTGCAAGAATGGAAGAAGTCATCTGCTCGCTGTGGCGCTGATGTCGCGTTGTCCTTGGTCCGAGTGCACTGCAAAGACGTCAAAGAAGACAAGCTGGCGGAGCTCAAGGTTGCTAACACAAAGAGGCACACCTTCCAATCCTTCATGGACACTTTCCTTGACGCTGCCACCCGCATTGCAGACATCATAGACCTTGACAGTTTCTGCGACCCAGCCAGTCCTTCTCCTGACGCGTGACCGAGAAACATTATGCTCCACCTTTATTTGCCTCGGAATGCCGAGTGATTGTGTAATCGTTAAACTTCTTCGGGCTTGATGCTCGAATACTTTTGATCCGTCGTGCGGAACTTTAGGATTTATCTGAACTTGGTTTATCTCTGAATATGCTTGTGTTTGCCTTCGAGTAGAATTCGCTTTTCAATTGGAATAATCTTTGTACTTGAGATGCAACTATTGTACTTATGGCGCAGCTCCGAAGAGAAGGTTGCAGTCGACCTGCACCTCGCCGTCCTTGCGAATAGGGAGGGAGCACACGTTGTACTTGTGGCGCAGCTCCGAAGGAGAAGGTCGCAGTCGACCTGCACCTCGTCGTCCTTGCGGATACGGAGGGAGCACACGTTGTACTTGTGGCGCAACTCCGAAGGAGAAGGTTTCAGTCGACCTGCAGCTCGTCGTCCTTGCGAATAGGGATGGAGCGCACATTGTACTTGTGGCGCAGCTCCGAAGGAGAAGGTTTTGTTGGAAATATGCCCTAGAGGCAATAATAAAATGGTTATTATTGTATTTCCTTGTTCATGATAATTGTCTGTTGTTCATGCTATAATTGTATTAACTGGAAACCGTAATACATGTGTGAATAGATAGACCACAACATGTCCCTAGTAAGCCTCTAGTTGACTAGCTCGTTGATCAATAGATGGTTATGGTTTCCTGACCATGGACATTGGATGTCATTGATAACGGGATCACATCATTAGGAGAATGATGTGATGGACAAGACCCAATCCTAAGCATAGCACAAGATCGTGTAGTTCGTTTGCTAGAGCTTTTATAATGTCAAGTATCATTTCCTTAGACCATGAGATTGTGCAACTCCCGGATACCGTAGGAATGCTTTGGGTGTACCAAACGTCACAACGTAACTGGGTGGCTATAAAGGTGCACTACAGGTATCTCCGAAAGTGTTTGTTGGGTTGGCACGAATCGAGACTGGGATTTGTCACTTCGTATGACGGAGAGGTATCTCTGGGCCCACTCGGTAATGCATCATCATAATGAGCTCAATGTGACCAAGTGTTTGGTCACGGGATCATGCATTACGGTACGAGTAAAGTGACTTGCCGGTAACGAGATTGAACAAGGTATTGGGATACCGACGATCGAATCTCGGGCAAGTAACGTACCGATTGACAAAGGGAATTGTATACGGGATTGATTGAATCCTCGACATCGTGGTTCATCCGATGAGATCATCGTGGAACATGTGGGAGCCAACATGGGTATCCAGATCCCGCTGTTGGTTATTGACCGGAGAGTCGTCTCGGTCATGTCTGCATGTCTCCCGAACCCGTAGGGTCTACACACTTAAGGTTCGGTGACGCTAGAGTTGTAGAGATATTCGTATGCGGTTAACCGAAAGTTGTTCGGAGTCCCGGATGAGATCCCGGACGTCACGAGGAGTTCCGGAATGGTCCGGAGGTAAAGATTTATATATGGGAAGTCCTATTTTGGCCACCGGAAAATGTTCGGGATTTTTCGGTATTGTACCGGGAAGGTTCTAGAAGGTTCCAAAGTGGGGCCCACCTACATGGGGGGACCCACATGAACGTGGGTAGTGGGGGCAAGGCCCCACACCCCTGGTCAAGGCGCACCAAGATCCCACCTTAGAAGGAATAAGATCATATCCCGAAGGGATAAGATCAAGATCCCTAAAAAAGGGGGATAACAATCGGTGGGGAAGGGAAATGATGGGATTTCTTTCCCCCACCTTTGCCAACGCCCCAATGGACTTGGAGGGCAAGAAACCAGCCCCCTCCACCCCTATATATAGTGGGGAGGCGCATGGGAGCAGCACCCCAAGCCTTGGCGCCTCCCTCCCTCCCGTGACACCTCTTCCTCCCCGCTTGCGCTTGGCGAAGCCCTGCCGGGATCCCGCTACTTCCACCACCACGCCGTCGTGCTGCCGGATCTCCATCAACTTCTCCTCCCCCCTTGCTGGATCAAGAAGGAGGAGACGTCCCCGCTCCGTACGTGTGTTGAACGCGGAGGTGCCGTCTGTTCGGCGCTAGGATCATCGGTGATTTGGATCACGACGAGTACGACTCCATCAACCCCGTTCTCTTGAACGCTTCCGCTCGCGATCTACAAGGGTATGTAGATGCACTCCTCCCCTCTCGTTGCTAGCATCTCCTAGATTGATCTTGGTGACACGTAGGAAAATTTTGAATTTCTCCTACGTTCTCCAACAGGTTTCAGTCGACCTGTACCTCATCGTCCTTGCGGATAGGGATGGAGCGCACGTTGTACTTGTGGCGCAGCTCTGAAGGAGAAGGTTTCAGTCGACCTGCACCTCATCGTCCTTGCGGATTGGGATGGAGCGTACGTTGTACTTGTGACGCAGCTCTGAAGGAGAAGGTTTCAGTCGACCTGCACCTCGTCGTCCTTGCGGATAGGGATGGGTTTCAAACTTGGGCGAGTACTGGACTGCAGCTAAGCCCCCAAGTGGGAGGGTTGCTCACCACTCGGTAGGATTTTTCAAACTTAGGCGAGTACTGGACTGCAGCTAAGCCCCCGAGTGGGAGGGTTGCTCACCACTCGGTAGGATTTTTCAAACTTAGGCAAGTACTGGACTGCAGCTAAGCCCCGGAGTGGGAGGGTTGCTCACTACTCGGTAGGATTTTTCAAACTTAGGCGAGTACTGGACTACAGCTAAGCCCCCGAGTGAGAGGCTTGCTCATCACTCGGTAGGATTTTTCAAACTTAGGCGAGTACTGGACTGCAGCTAAGCCCCCGAGTGAGAGGGTTGCTCACCACTCGATAGGATTTTTCAAACTTAGGCGAGTACTGGACTGCAGCTAAGCCCCCGAGTGAGAGGGTTGCTCACCACTCGGTAGGATTTTTCAAACTTAGGCGAGTACTGGACTGCAGCTAAGCCCCCGAGTGAAAGGCTTGCTCATCACTCGGTAGGATTTTTCAAACTTAGGCGAGTACTGGACTGCAGCTAAGCCCCCGAGTGAAAGGCTTGCTCATCGCTCGGTAGGATTTTTCAAACATAGGCGAGTTTTGACTGCAGCTAAGCCCCCGAGTGAGAGGCTTGCTCATCACTCGGTAGGATTTTTCAAACTTAGGCGAGTACTGGACTGCAGCTAAGCCCCCGAGTGAGAGGCTTGCTCATCACTCGGTAGGATTTTTCAAACTTAGGCGAAACGGATTCGCGGCTAAGCCCCCGAGTGAGAGGCTTGCTCACCACTCGGTAGGATTTTTCAAACTTTAGGAGAAACGGATTCGCGGCAAAGTCACCCACTAGGGGATTTCAGACGCAAACAAAAGCAACAACAACCATTTAGGAAGATTGTAAAGCTCTTGTCTTTGATAAACAAACTACAAAGGTATTTCTTATTACATCTCATCCGAATGAGTGCTTAAGTATAAAAGGGGCGGAGCAGCTCCCCGTTCCAAGCCCGTGGCTCGTTTTTCTGATGCTCGACATTGTAAAGATGGTATGCTCCATTGTGGAGAACTCTGGTGACAATGAAGGGACCTTCCCAAGCAGGGGCGAGCTTGTGTGGTTTCTGCTGATCCACTCGAAGAACCAAGTCTCCCTCTTGAAAGGCTCGGCCCCTCACGTTTCTAGCGTGGAATCGATGCAAGTCTTGCTGATAAATGGTCGACCGGATTAAGGCCATCTCTCTTTCCTCCTCTAGGAGATCGACTGCGTCCTGCCGGGCCTGTTCTGCTTCATCTTCAGAGAAGAGCTCGACTCGGGGTGCATTGTGAAGCAAGTCACTCGGTAGAACAGCTTCAGCTCCATAAACCAAGAAGAATGGAGTTCGGCCAGTCGACCGATTGGGAGTTGTCCTCAATCCCCAAAGAACTGGTGGAAGTTCATCGACCCAGGCGCCTGCTGCGTGCTTGAGATCACGCATCAGTCGGGGTTTTAGTCCTTTGAGAATCAAGCCATTTGCTCTTTCTGCTTGTCCATTCGACTGGGGGTGGGCGACTGAAGCATAGTCGACTCGTGTGCCTTGGGAAGCACAGAAGGCTCTGAACTCATCAGAATCGAAGTTTGACCCGTTGTCAGTGATGATGCTGTGCGGAACTCCATATCTGAATGTCAATTCTCTGATGAAGCTGACGGCAGTACTGGCTTCAAGATTCTTGATAGGCTTGGCTTCAATCCATTTGGTAAACTTGTCGACTGCTACAAGCACATGAGTGAAGCCGCTCCTACCAGTCCTCAGGGGTCCAACCATATCCAATCCCCAAACAGCAAAGGGCCAGACGAGTGGAATAGTCTTCAGGGCTGACGCAGGCTTGTGGGACATATTGGAGTAAAACTGGCAGCCTTCACATTTGTCGACTATATCTTTCACCATTTCATTTGCTCGTGGCCAATAAAATCCAGCTCGGTATGCTTTGGCCACAATGGTCCGAGAGGACGCATGGTGACCACAGGTCCCCGAGTGGATGTCGTTGAGGATCACTCGACCTTCTTCTGGTGTTATGCATTTCTGGCTGACTCCGGTTACGCTTTCCCTGAACAGTTGTCCTCTTATCACAGTAAAGGCTTTGGATCCACGGATGATCTATCGAGCCTCTTCTTCATCCTCTGGGAGTTCCTTCCTAAGGATATACGCAATATATGGCACTGTCCAGTCGGGAGTGATGACCAAAACCTCCATGATCAGGTCGACCACGGCTGGGACTTTGACTTCAGTCGGATCTGTGGCACTCTTAGGCTGCGGGGGCTCTTCAGTGAAAGGATCTTCTTGAACTGAAGGTGCATGAATGTGTTCCAAAAACACGTTGCTGGGAATGGCTTCCCTCTTGGAACCTATCTTTGCCAAATCATCGGCTGCTTGATTTTTTAGTCGGGGTATATGATGGAGCTCTAACCCCTCAAACTTATTTTCCAACTTCCTCACCGGATTGCAGTAACCAGTCATAGATGGGCTTCTGACGTCCCACTCCTTCATCACTTGATTGACTACCAAATCTGAGCCGCCGTAGACCATGAGGCGACGGACGCCGAGTGAGATGGCCATACGTAACCCATATAAGAGTGCTTCATATTCCGCTTGGTTATTGGAGGAATCAAAGTGAATCTGGAGAACATATCTGAGCTTGTCTCCTCGGCGGGATACCAGTACCACCCCAGCACCGGAACCACTCAGCATCTTGGAACCATCAAAGAACATGGTCCAGTGTTCCGAGTGGACTTGAGTCGGCAGTTGCTGTTCGATCCACTCGGCGATGAAATCTGCTATTGCTTGGGACTTGATAGCTTTCTTTGCCTCAAACTTAATATCCAAGGGAAGGAGTTCAATCGCCCACTTTGCCACTCGACCAGTTGCATCTCTGTTGTTCAGAATCTTTGATAATGGAGCGTCGCTGACGACTGTAATGCAGTGGTCAGAGAAATAATGTGCAACCTTCTTCGTGGTCATATAAATCCCATAAACAAGCTTCTGATAATGTGGATATCTTTGCTTTGATGGAGTCAAAACTTCAGAAACATAATATACTAGGTGCTGAACTGTACAGGCTTTTCCTTCTTCTTCCCGCTCGACCGTAAGTACTGTACTGACGACTTGTCCAGTGGCTGCAATGTAAAGTAGTAAAGGCTCTTTGCTGATTGGGGCAGCAAGCACCGGCTGGGTGGAAAGCAGGGCTTTGAGCTCTGCAAATGCTGCATCAACTTCAGGAGTCCACTCGAACTTATCAGACTTCTTCATCAGTCGGTAAAGAGGCAATGCCTTTTCACCGAGGCGAGAAATGAATCGACTTAAGGCGGCCAGACAACCTGTAAGCTTCTGGACATCGTGCACACGCACAGGGCGTTTCATTCGGAGAATGGCACCAACTTTCTCTGGGTTAGCGTTGATCCCCCGTTCGGAAACGAGGAAGCCGAGTAATTTTCCGCCCGGAACTCCGAATGTGCACTTTGATGGATTAAGCTTGATATCATACCTTCTGAGGTTGGCAAAAGTTTCACGGGATCATGCATTACGGTACGAGTAAAGTGACTTGCCGGTAACGAGATTGAACAAGGTATTGGGATACCGACGATCGAATCTCGGGCAAGTAACGTACCGATTGACAAAGGGAATTGTATACGGGATTGATTGAATCCTCGACATCGTGGTTCATCCGATGAGATCATCGTGGAACATGTGGGAGCCAACATGGGTATCCAGATCCCGCTGTTGGTTATTGACCGGAGAGTCGTCTCGGTCATGTCTGCATGTCTCCCGAACCCGTAGGGTCTACACACTTAAGGTTCGGTGACGCTAGAGTTGTAGAGATATTCGTATGCGGTTAACCGAAAGTTGTTCGGAGTCCCGGATGAGATCCCGGACGTCACGAGGAGTTCCGGAATGGTCCGGAGGTAAAGATTTATATATGGGAAGTCCTATTTTGGCCATCGGAAAATGTTCGGGATTTTTCGGTATTGTACCGGGAAGGTTCTAGAAGGTTCCAAAGTGGGGCCCACCTACATGGGGGGACCCACATGAACGTGGGTAGTGGGGGCAAGGCCCCACACCCCTGGTCAAGGCGCACCAAGATCCCACCTTAGAAGGAATAAGATCATATCCCGAAGGGATAAGATCAAGATCCCTAAAAAAGGGGGATAACAATCGGTGGGGAAGGGAAATGATGGGATTTCTTTCCCCCACCTTTGCCAACGCCCCAATGGACTTGGAGGGCAAGAAACCAGCCCCCTCCACCCCTATATATAGTGGGGAGGCGCATGGGAGCAGCACCCCAAGCCTTGGCGCCTCCCTCCCTCCCGTGACACCTCTTCCTCCCCGCTTGCGCTTGGCGAAGCCCTGCCGGGATCCCGCTACTTCCACCACCACGCCGTCGTGCTGCCGGATCTCCATCAACTTCTCCTCCCCCCTTGCTGGATCAAGAAGGAGGAGACGTCCCCGCTCCGTACGTGTGTTGAACGCGGAGGTGCCGTCCGTTCGGCGCTAGGATCATCGGTGATTTGGATCACGACGAGTACGACTCCATCAACCCCGTTCTCTTGAACGCTTCCGCTCGCGATCTACAAGGGTATGTAGATGCACTCCTCCCCTCTCGTTTCTAGCATCTCCTAGATTGATCTTGGTGACACGTAGGAAAATTTTGAATTTCTCCTACGTTCTCCAACAGTGGCATCATGAGCCAGGTTTATACGTAGATTCTATGCACGAGTAGAACACAAAGTAGTTGTGGGCGACGATTTGTTCAATTTGCTTACCGTTACTAGTCTTATCTTGATTCGGCGGCATTGTGGGATGAAGCGGCCCGGACCGACCTTACACGTACTCTTACGTGAGACAGGTTCCACCGACTGACATGCACTTGATGCATAAGGTGGCTAGCGGGTGTCTGTCTCTCCCACTTTAGTCGGATCGGATTCGATGAAAAGGGTCCTTATGAAGGGTAAATAGCAATTGGCATATCACCGTTGTGGCTTTTGCGTAGGTAAGAAACGTTCTTGCTAGAAACCCATAGCAGCCACGTAAAACATGCAACAACAATTAGAGGACGTCTAACTTGTTTTTGCAGGGTATGCTATGTGATGTGATATGGCCAAAAGGATGTGATGAATGATATATGTGATGTATGAGATTGATCATGTTCTTGTAATAGGAATCACGACTTGCATGTCGATGAGTATGACAACCGGCAGGAGCCATAGGAGTTGTCTTAATTTATTGTGTGACCTGTGTGTCAATGAAAACGCCATGTAATTACTTTACTTCATTGCTAACCGTTAGCCATAGTAGTAGAAGTAATAGTTGGCGAGACAACTTCATGAAGACACGATGATGGAGATCATGGTGTCATGCCGGTGACGAAGGTGATCATGCCGCGCCTCGAAGATGGAGATCAAAAGGCGCAAGATGATATTGGCCATATCATGTCACTTTATGATTTGCATGTGATGTTTGTCATGTTTCCATCTTATTTGCTTAGAACGACGGTAGCATAAATAAGATGATCCCTCACTAAAATTTCAAGAGATGTGTTCCCCCTAACTGTGCACCGTTGCGAAGGTTCGTTGTTTCGAAGCACCACGTGATGATCGGGTGTGATAGATTCTAACGTTCGCATACAACGGGTGTTGACGAGCCTAGAATGTACAAACATGGCCTCGGAACACAAGCAAAACACTTAGGTTGACTTGACGAGCCTAGCATGTACAGACATGGCCTCGTAACACAAGAGACCGAAAGGTCGAACATGAGTCGTATAGTAGATACGATCAACATGGAGATGTTCACCGATGATGACTAGTCCGTCTCACGTGATGATCGGACACGGCCTAGTCGATTCGGATCATGTATCACTTAGATGACTAGAGGGATGTCTATCTAAGTGGGAGTTCATTAAATAATCAGATGAACTTAATTATCATGAACATAGTCAAAAGGTCTTTGCAAATTATGTCGTAGCTTACGCTTTGGTTCTACTGTTTAAGATATGTTCCTAGAGAAAATTTAGTTGAAAGATGATAGTAGAAATTATGCGGACTGGGTCCGTAAACTGAGGATTATCCTCATTGCTGCGCAGAAGGCTTATGTCCTTAATGCACCGCTCGGTGTGCTGAACCTCGAGCATCGTTTGTGGATGTTGCGAACATCTGACATACACGTTTTGATGACTACATGATAGTTCAGTGTGTAAGGTTGAACGGTTTAGAATTGAGGCACCGAAGACATTTTGAAACGTCGCGGAACATATGAGATGTTCCAAGAGCTGAAATTGAGATTTTAGGCTCGTGCCCACGTCAAGAGGTATGAGACCTCTGACAAGTTTCTTAAACCTACAAACTAAGGGAGAAAAGCTCAACCGTTGAGCATGTGCTCAGATTGTCTAAGTACTACAATCGCTTGAATCGAGTGGGAGTTAATCTTCCAGATGAGATAGTGATGGTTCTCCATAGTCACTGCCACCAAGCTATTAGAGCTTCGTGATGAACTATAACATATCAGGGATAGACATGATGATCCTTGAGCAACTCGCGATGTTTGACACCGCGAAAGTAGAAATCAAGTAGGAGCATCAATTGTTGATGGTTAGTAAAACCACTAGTTTCAAGAAGGGCACGGGCAACAAGGGATACTTCATGAAACGGCAAATCAGTTGCAGCTCTAGTGAAGAAAGCCAAGGTTGAACCCAAACCCGAGACTAAGTGCTTCTGTAATGAGGGGAACAGTCACCGAAGCAGAACTACCCTAGATACTTGGTAGATGAGAAGGCAGGCAAGGTCGACAGAAGTATATTGGATATACATTATATTAATGTGTACTTTACTAGTACTCCTAGTAGCACCAGGGTATTAGATACCGGTTCGGTTGCTAAGTGTTAGTAACTCGAAATAAAAGCTGCGGAATAAACGGAGACTAGCTAAAGGTGAGATGACGATATGTGTTTCCAAGGTTGATGTGATCAAGCATCGCATGCTCCCTCTACCATCGAGATTGGGGTTAAACCTGAATAATTGTTATTTGGTGTTTGCGTTAAGCATAGACATGATTGGATTATGTTTATCGCAATACGATTATTCATTAAAGGAGAATAATGGTTACTCTGTCTATTTGAATAATACCTTCAATGGTCTTGC
Organism: Triticum aestivum; assembly: GCF_018294505.1. Lineage (NCBI taxonomy): Eukaryota > Viridiplantae > Streptophyta > Magnoliopsida > Poales > Poaceae > Triticum > Triticum aestivum. Next base: position 563,622,643 of record NC_057814.1, read on the forward strand.
ACCTAGAATGAATGGTTTATTGAATCTCGATCGTAGTGATACACATGTTCATGCCAAAAGATATAAGATAGTAATGATAGTACCACATACTTGTGGCACTGCCACTTGAGTCATATTGGTATAAAACGCATGAAGAAGCTCCATGTTGACGGATCTTTGGACTCACTCGTTTTTGAAAAGATTGAGACATGCGAACCATGTCTATTAGTATATAGGCATGAAGAAAGTCCATACAGATGGATCATTTGGACTCACTTGATTTTGAATCACTTGAGACATGCAAATCATACCACATGGGCAAGATGACTGAAAGGCCTCATTTTCAGTAAGATGGAACAAGAGAGCAACTTGTTGGAAGTAATACATTTGATGTGTGCAGTCCAATGAGTACTGAGGCACACAGTGGATATCGTTATGTTCTTACTTCACAGATGATTTGAGTAGATGCTGAGAATATTTACTTGATGAAACACAAGTCTGAATTATTGAAAGGTTCAAGTAATTTCAGAGTGAAGTTGAAGATCGTCGTGACAAGAGGATAAAATGTCTGTGATATGATCATAGAGATGAATATCTGAGTTACGAGTTTGGCACACAATTAAGAAATTGTGGAAATTGTTTCACAACTAATACCGCCTGGAACACCATATTGTGATGGTGTGTCCGAACATCATAACTGCACCCTATTGGATATGGTGCATACCATGATGTCTCTTATCGAATTACAACTATCGTTTATGGGTTAGGCATTAGAGACAACCGCATTCACTCTAAATAGGGCACCGCGCAATTCTGTTGAGACGACACCGTATGAACTATGGTTTAGAGAAACCTAAGCTGTCGTCTCTTAAAAGTTTGGGGCTGCGACGCTTATGTGAAAAAGTTTCAGACTGATAAGCTCGAACCCAAAGAGGATAAATGCATCTTCATAGAATACCCAAAACAGTTGGGTATACCTCCTATTTCAGATCTAGAAGCAAAAGTGATTGTTTCTAGAAACGGGTCCTTTCTCGAGGAAAAGTTTCTCTCGAAAGAATTGAGTGGGAGGATGGTGGAGACTTGATGAGGTCATTGAACCGTCACTTCAACTAATGTGTAGCAGGGCACATGAAGTTGTTCATGTGGCACCTACACCAATTGAAGTGGAAGCTTATGATAGTGATCATGAAACTTCAAATCAAGTCACTACCAAACCTCATAGGACGACAAGGATGCGTACTACTTCAGAGTGGTACGTAATCCTGTCTTGGAAGTCATGTTGCTAGACAACAATGAACCTACGAGCTATGGAGAAGCGATGGTGGGCCCGGATTCCGACGAATGGCTTGAGGCCATAAAATCCGAGAGGATCCATGTATGAAAACAAAGTATAGACTTTGAAAGAACTACTTGATGGTCATAAGGCTGTTGGGTACAGATGGATTTTAAAGGGAAGACAGACAATGATGGTAAGTGTCACCATTAAGAAAGCTCGACTTGTCATTAAGATGTTTTCCGGCAAGTTCAAGGAGTTGACTACGATGAGACTTTCTCACTCGTAGCGATGCTAAGAGTCTGTTAGAATTATATTAGCAGTTACTGCATTATTTATGAAATCTTGCAGATAGGATGTCAAAACATTGTTTCCTCGACAATTTTCTTGAGGAAAGGTTGTATGTGATACAACCAGAAGGTTTTGTCAATCCTGAAAGATGCTAACAAGTATGCAAAGCTCCAGCAATCCTTCTAAGGATTGGAGTAAGCATCTCGGAGTTGGAATGAACGCTTTGATGGATGATCAAAGATTTTGGGTTTATACAAGGTTCATGAGAAACTTGTATTTCCAAAGAAGTGAGTGGGAGCACTATAGAATTTTTGATGAGTATATGTTGTTAACATATTGTTGATCAGAAATGATGTAGAATTTCTGGAAAGCATCCAAGGTTATTTGAAAAGTGTTTTTAATGGAAAACCTGGATTAAGCTACTTGAACATTGAGCATCAAGATCTATAAGGATAGATCAAAAACGCTTAATAGTACTTTCAAATGAATACATACCGTGACAAGATTTTGAAGGAGTTCAAAATAGATCAGCAAAGAAGGAGTTCTTGGCTGTGTTACAAGGTGTGAGTATTGAGTAAGACTCAAGACCTGACCACGGCAGAAGAGAGAGAAAGGATGAAGGTCGTCCCCTATGCTTTAGACGTAGGCTCTACAGTATGCTATGCTGTGTACCGCACCTGAAGTGTGCCTTGCCATGAGTTAGTCAAGGGGTACAATAGTGATCCGGGAATGGATCACATGATAGCGGTCGTACTTATCCTTAGTATCTAGTGGACTAAGGAATTTTCTCGATTATGGAGGTGGTAAAACAGTTCGTCGTAAAGGGTTACGTCGATGCAAACTTTGACACTAATCCGGATGACTCTGAGTAGTAAACCGAATTCGTATAGTAGAGCAGTTATTTGGAATAGCTCCAAGTAGCGCGTGGTAGCTACATCTACAAGATGACATAGAGATTTGTAAAGCACACACGGATCTGATTGTTGCAGACCCATTGACTAAAACCTCTCTCGTAAGCATAACATGATCAAACCCTAGAACTCATTGAGTGTTAATCACATGGTGATGTGGACTAGATTATTGACTCTAGTGAACTTTGAGTGTTAATCACATGGTGATGTGAACTAGATTATTGACTCTAGTGCAAGTGGGAGACTGTTGGAAATATGCCCTAGAGGCAATAATAAAATGGTTATTATTGTATTTCCTTGTTCATGATAATTGTCTGTTGTTCATGCTATAATTGTATTAACTGGAAACCGTAATACATGTGTGAATAGATAGACCACAACATGTCCCTAGTAAGCCTCTAGTTGACTAGCTCGTTGATCAATAGATGGTTATGGTTTCCTGACCATGGACATTGGATGTCATTGATAACGGGATCACATCATTAGGAGAATGATGTGATGGACAAGACCCAATCCTAAGCATAGCACAAGATCGTGTAGTTCGTTTGCTAGAGCTTTTATAATGTCAAGTATCATTTCCTTAGACCATGAGATTGTGCAACTCCCGGATACCGTAGGAATGCTTTGGGTGTACCAAACGTCACAACGTAACTGGGTGGCTATAAAGGTGCACTACAGGTATCTCCGAAAGTGTCTGTTGGGTTGGCACGAATCGAGACTGGGATTTGTCACTCCGTATGACGGAGAGGTATCTCTGGGCCCACTCGGTAATGCATCATCATAATGAGCTCAATGTGACCAAGTGTTTGGTCACGGGATCATGCATTACGGTACGAGTAAAGTGACTTGCCGGTAACGAGATTGAACAAGGTATTGGGATACCGACGATCGAATCTCGGGCAAGTAACGTACCGATTGACAAAGGGAATTGTATACGGGATTGATTGAATCCTCGACATCGTGGTTCATCCGATGAGATCATCGTGGAACATGTGGGAGCCAACATGGGTATCCAGATCCCGCTGTTGGTTATTGACCGGAGAGTCGTCTCGGTCATGTCTGCATGTCTCCCGAACCCGTAGGGTCTACACACTTAAGGTTCGATGACGCTAGAGTTGTAGAGATATTAGTATGCGGTTAACCGAAAGTTGTTCGGAGTCCCGGATGAGATCCCGGACGTCACGAGGAGTTCCGGAATGGTCCGGAGGTAAAGATTTATATATGGGAAGTCCTATTTTGGCCACCGGAAAATGTTCGGGATTTTTCGGTATTGTACCGGGAAGGTTCTAGAAGGTTCCAAAGTGGGGCCCACCTACATGGGGGGACCCACATGAACGTGGGTAGTGGGCGCAAGGCCCCACACCCCTGGTCAAGGCGCACCAAGATCCCACCTTAGAAGGAATAAGATCATATCCCGAAGGGATAAGATCAAGATCCCTAAAAAAGGGGGATAACAATCGGTGGGGAAGGGAAATGATGGGATTTCTTTCCCCCACCTTTGCCAACGCCCCAATGGACTTGGAGGGCAAGAAACCAGCCCCTCCACCCCTATATATAGTGGGGAGGCGCATGGGAGCAGCACCCCAAGCCTTGGCGCCTCCCTCCCTCCCGTGACACCTCTTCCTCCCCGCTTGCGCTTGGCGAAGCCCTGCCGGGATCCCGCTACTTCCACCACCACGCCGTCGTGCTGCCGGATCTCCATCAACTTCTCCTCCCCCCTTGCTGGATCAAGAAGGAGGAGACGTCCCCGCTCCGTACGTGTGTTGAACGCGGAGGTGCCGTCCGTTCGGCGCTAGGATCATCGGTGATTTGGATCACAACGAGTACGACTCCATCAACCCCGTTCTCTTGAACGCTTCCGCTCGCGATCTACAAGGGTATGTAGATGCACTCCTCCCCTCTCGTTGCTAGCATCTCCTAGATTGATCTTGGTGACACGTAGGAAAATTTTGAATTTCTCCTACGTTCTCCAACAGGTTTCAGTCGACCTGTACCTCATCGTCCTTGCGGATAGGGATGGAGCGCACGTTGTACTTGTGGCGCAGCTCCGAAGGAGAAGGTTTCAGTCGACCTGCACCTCATCGTCCTTGCGGATTGGGATGGAGCGTACGTTGTACTTGTGACGCAGCTCTGAAGGAGAAGGTTTCAGTCGACCTGCACCTCGTCGTCCTTGCGGATAGGGATGGGTTTCAAACTTGGGCGAGTACTGGACTGCAGCTAAGCCCCCAAGTGGGAGGGTTGCTCACCACTCGGTAGGATTTTTCAAACTTAGGCGAGTACTGGACTGCAGCTAAGCCCCCGAGTGGGAGGGTTGCTCACCACTCGGTAGGATTTTTCAAACTTAGGCAAGTACTGGACTGCAGCTAAGCCCCGGAGTGGGAGGGTTGCTCACTACTCGGTAGGATTTTTCAAACTTAGGCAAGTACTGGACTACAGCTAAGCCCCCGAGTGAGAGGCTTGCTCATCACTCGGTAGGATTTTTCAAACTTAGGCGAGTACTGGACTGCAGCTAAGCCCCCGAGTGAGAGGGTTGCTCACCACTCGATAGGATTTTTCAAACTTAGGCGAGTACTGGACTGCAGCTAAGCCCCCGAGTGAGAGGGTTGCTCACCGCTCGGTAGGATTTTTCAAACTTAGGCGAGTACTGGACTGCAGCTAAGCCCCCGAGTGAAAGGCTTGCTCATCACTCGGTAGGATTTTTCAAACTTAGGCGAGTACTGGACTGCAGCTAAGCCCCCGAGTGAAAGGCTTGCTCATCGCTCGGTAGGATTTTTCAAACATAGGCGAGTACTTGGACTGCAGCTAAGCCCCCGAGTGAGAGGCTTGCTCATCACTCGGTAGGATTTTTCAAACTTAGGCGAGTACTGGACTGCAGCTAAGCCCCCGAGTGAGAGGCTTGCTCATCACTCGGTAGGATTTTTCAAACTTAGGCGAAACGGATTCGCGGCTAAGCCCCCGAGTGAGAGGCTTGCTCACCACTCGGTAGGATTTTTCAAACTTTAGGCGAAACGGATTCGCGGCAAAGTCACCCACTGGGGGATTTCAGACGCAAACAAAAGCAACAACAACCATTTAGGAAGACTGTAAAGCTCTTGTCTTTGATAAACAAACTACAAAGGTATTTCTTATTACATCTCATCCGAATGAGTGCTTAAGTATAAAAGGGGCGGAGCAGCTCCGCGTTCCAAGCCCGTGGCTCGTCTTTCTGATGCTCGACATTGTAAAGATGGTATGCTCCATTGTGGAGAACTCTGGTGACAATGAAGGGACCTTCCCAAGCAGGGGCGAGCTTGTGTGGTTTCTGCTGATCCACTCGAAGAACCAAGTCTCCCTCTTGAAAGGCTCGGCCCCTCACGTTTCTGGCGTGGAATCGACGCAAGTCTTGCTGATAAATGGTCGACCGGATTAAGGCCATCTCTCTTTCCTCCTCTAGGAGATCGACTGCGTCCTGCCGGGCCTGTTCTGCTTCATCTTCAGAGAAGAGCTCGACTCGGGGTGCATTGTGAAGCAAGTCACTCGGTAGAACAGCTTCAGCTCCATAAACCAAGAAGAATGGAGTTCGGCCAGTCGACCGATTGGGAGTTGTCCTCAATCCCCAAAGAACTGATGGAAGTTCATCGACCCAGGCGCCTGCTGCGTGCTTGAGATCACGCATCAGTCGGGGTTTCAGTCCTTTGAGAATCAAGCCATTTGCTCTTTCTGCTTGTCCATTCGACTGGGGGTGGGCGACTGAAGCATAGTCGACTCGTGTGCCTTGGGAAGCACAGAAGGCTCTGAACTCATCAGAATCGAAGTTCGACCCGTTGTCAGTGATGATGCTGTGCGGAACTCCATATCTGAATGTCAATTCTCTGATGAAGCTGACGGCAGTACTGGCTTCAAGATTCTTGATAGGCTTGGCTTCAATCCATTTGGTAAACTTGTCGACTGCTACAAGCACATGAGTGAAGCCGCTCCTACCAGTCCTCAGGGGTCCAACCATATCCAATCCCCAAACAGCAAAGGGCCAGACGAGTGGAATAGTCTTCAGGGCTGACGCAGGCTTGTGGGACATATTGGAGTAAAACTGGCAGCCTTCACATTTGTCGACTATATCTTTCGCCATTTCATTTGCTCGTGGCCAATAAAATCCAGCTCGGTATGCTTTGGCCACAATGGTCCGAGAGGACGCATGGTGACCACAGGTCCCCGAGTGGATGTCGTTGAGGATCACTCGACCTTCTTCTGGTGTTATGCATTTCTGGCTGACTCCGGTTACGCTTTCCCTGAACAGTTGTCCTCTTATCACAGTAAAGGCTTTGGATCGACGGACGATCTGTCGAGCCTCTTCTTCATCCTCTGGGAGTTCCTTCCTAAGGATATACGCAATGTATGGCACTGTCCAGTCGGGAGTGATGACCAAAACCTCCATGATCAGGTCGACCACGGCTGGGACTTCGACTTCAGTCGGATCTGTGGCACTCTTAGGCTGCGGGGGCTCTTCAGTGAAAGGATCTTCTTGAACTGAAGGTGTATGAATGTGTTCCAAAAACACGTTGCTGGGAATGGCTTCCCTCTTGGAACCTATCTTTGCCAAATCATCGGCTGCTTGATTTTTCAGTCGGGGTATATGATGGAGCTCTAACCCCTCAAACTTCTTTTCCAACTTCCTCACCGCATTGCAGTAACCAGTCATAGCTGGGCTTCTGACGTCCCACTCCTTCATCACTTGATTGACTACCAAATCTGAGTCGCCGTAGACCATGAGGCGACGGACGCCGAGTGAGATGGCCATACGTAACCCATATAAGAGTGCTTCATATTCCGCTTCGTTATTGGAGGAATCAAAGTGAATCTGGAGAACATATCTGAGCTTGTCTCCTCGGGGGGATACCAGTACCACCCCAGCACCGGAACCATTCAGCATCTTGGAACCATCAAAGAACATGGTCCAGTGCTCCGAGTGGACTTGAGTCGGCAGTTGCTGTTCGATCCACTCGGCGAGGAAATCTGCTATTGCTTGGGACTTGATAGCTTTCTTTGCCTCAAACTTAATATCCAAGGGAAGGAGTTCAATCGCCCACTTTGCCACTCGACCAGTTGCATCTCTGTTGTTCAGAATCTCTGATAATGGAGCGTCGCTGACGACTGTAATGGAGTGGTCAGAGAAATAATGTGCAACCTTCTTCGTGGTCATATAAATCCCATAAACAAGCTTCTGATAATGTGGATATCTTTGCTTTGATGGAGTCAAAACTTCAGAAACATAATATACTGGGCGCTGAACTTTATAGGCTTTTCCTTCTTCTTCCCGCTCGACCGTAAGTACTGTACTGACGACTTGTCCAGTGGCTGCAATGTAAAGCAGTAAAGGCTCTTTGCTGATTGGGGCAGCAAGCACCGGCTGGGTGGAAAGCAGGGCTTTGAGCTCTGCAAATGCTGCATCAGCTTCAGGAGTCCACTCGAACTTATCAGACTTCTTCATCAGTCGGTAAAGAGGCAATGCCTTTTCACCGAGGCGAGAAATGAATCGACTTAAGGCGGCCAAACAACCTGTAAGCTTCTGGACATCGTGCACACGCACAGGGCGTTTCATTCGGAGAATGGCACCAACTTTCTCTGGGTTAGCGTCGATCCCCCGTTCGGAAACGAGGAAGCCGAGTAATTTTCCGCCCGGAACTCCGAATGTGCACTTTGATGGATTAAGCTTGATATCATACCTTCTGAGGTTGGCAAAAGTTTCAGCAAGGTCAGCCAACAGGTCGGAACCTTTACGTGACTTGACCACAATGTCATCCATGTATGCTTCCACATTCCGACTGATTTGAGTGAGTAAACACTTCTGAATCATCCTCATGAATGTGGCTCCAGCATTCTTCAGGCCGAATGGCATGGTGACATAACAGAAGCACCCAAATGGAGTGATGAAAGCTGTTTTTATCTCATCGGGTCCATACAGTCGGATCTGATGATACCCGGAATAAGCGTCCAAAAAGGACAAGCGCTCACACCCTGCAGTCGAGTCGACTATTTGATCGATGCGGGGGAGAGGAAAGTGATCTTTCGGGCAGGCCCGATTGATATGCTTGAAGTCAATGCACATGCGAAGTGAGTCGTCCTTCTTGGGGACCATGACAACATTGGCTAGCCACTCGGAGTGGTAAATCTCTCGGATAAACTCAGCTGCTAGGAGCCGAGCCACTTCTTCACCGATTGCTTTTCTCTTCTGTACGGCGGACCGTCGAAGATGTTCTTTGACTGGTTTCACTTTTGGGTCGACTCGCAAACGGTGCTCAGCCAGCCCCCTGGGAACACCCGGCATGTCAGAAGGTTTCCATGCAAAGATGTCCCAGTTCTCACGGAGGAACTGGATGAGCGCTTCTTCCTATTTGGAGTCGAGTGTTGTCGAAATGTGAGTCGGAGCAGCATTGGGATCGGTCGGGTGAATATGAATCGGCTTCGTTTCACCAGACGACTGAAATGCTGAATCCGTGGCAGGCTTCTTAGCTCGCAACAAATCACTCGGATCTGCATTCTTTTGATATTCCTGCAATTCCACTACTGCCATTTGCGCATCGGCGATCTTTGAGCCCTTCTGGAAGCACTCTTCTGCCTTCTTCCGATTGCCAGTGATAGTGATCACTCCTTTAGGACCAGGCATCTTCAATTTGAGGTACACGTAGCATGGTCGAGCCATAAAACGTGCATAAGCCGGCCTGCCCAGAATAGCATGATAAGCACTCTGGAAATCGACGACTTCAAACGTCAACTTTTCTTTGCGGTAATTCTTGGAATCACCGAAAACCACATCGAGGGCGATCTGGCCGAGTGACTCAGCCTTCTTGCCAGGAATAACCCCATGGAAACTCATATTGCTTTCACTGAGTCTGGACATCGGAATGCCCATTCCTTTCAAGGTCTCCGCATACAGTATATTCAGGCCACTGCCACCATCCATCAGAACCTTAGTCAACCGAGTGCCTTCGACGACTGGGTCGACCACCAACGCTTGCCTCCCAGGGGTGGCTATGTGTGTCGGGTGATCAGACTGGTCGAATGTAATGGCAGTCTGAGACCACTTCAAATAACTGGGCGTCGCCGGAGCGACCATGTTCACTTCTCTGTTGATGACTTTCAGTCGACTCTTGCTCTCAACATCAGCAAAAATCATCAGAGTGGAATTGACGTGGGGGTAACCATCATCGTCCTCTTCCTTATCCTCAACTTTGTCCGATTCTTTCTCCTTTTCTTTGGGTTGTTTCTCTCGGAACTGCTGGATTAGGAGCCGACATTGTCGAGTGGTATGTTTCGGGTAAATGAGATTACCCTCCTCATCTTTTTTGGTGTGAATGTGGCATGGTAAATCCAACACATCATTTCCATCTTGATCTTTTACTTTCTTGGGGTTCCATGGCCCTTTGGGCTTCCCCTTGAACTTTCCTTGAGTCACGGCTAAGGCTTCTCCGGGAGCAGCTGGCTCGGCTTTGCGCTTCTGCTTCCGACTGGAGTTCCCTCCCCCGGTTTCGTGGGCGACTGTTTTGTGCTTGCCACTCCGGAGCCGATCCTCCTCTTCACCATTAGCATACTTGGTGGCAATTTCCATCATTCGACTCAGAGACATATCTCCGGTCCGACCGAACTTCAGATTCAATTCTCGATACTTGACGCCTTCCTTGAAGGCACAAACTGCTTGGTGATCAGACACATTCTCCACCGTGTGGTGCAACGTGATCCATCTCTGGATATAATCTCTCAAAGTTTCATTCGACTTCTGCACACAAGACTGTAGCTCTGTTAGCCCTGCTGGCCGTTTGCATGTACCTTCAAATGTTCTGACAAACACTCGGGCAAGCTCTTCCCAGCTATAAATACTGCCAGGTGCTAACTGATTCAACCACGCTCTGGCCGAGCCCTCTAACATCAGAGGAAGGTGCTTCATGGCCACTTCATCATTGCCACCACCAATCTGCACAGCCACTCGGTAGTCCTCAAGCCAAGTGTCAGGCTTGGACTCACCAGTGAACTTGCTGACTCCAGTCGCCAACCTGAAGTTGGGAGGAATCACTGCTGCTCTGATGGCTCTGCTGAAACACTCGGGACCTGAAACATGCACCCTGCTGCCGGTCGGGTAATCTCTATCGTGGCCATCTCTGTGTGCCCTGTTCCTGTCAACCAGACCTTGAACGAGAATGGATCTCGCGTCAAAGCCCGGCTCCCGGGGGTCGACTGGAATCCTTCGCCCACCACTGTGAGGGCGTCTGTTATCGTGTTGCCGAGGCGCGTATGACCCACTCCTTGGGGGAGGCGTGGGTACTCGACGAAGATCATACTGCTCACGGTTTCTGTACTGGTCCTGTCGATCTCCATGTCCCTCACGCCTTGGAGGTGATCTTGGGCTGTGAGCCGACTGAACTGTGTCTGCCATTACAGATCTACTATGAATCCTATTCCGAGACTGTGACACTGTTGTGTTCTGCTCCCCCGCCGCCCGGAGCAAAGCCCGGATCTGCATCAAACCCCTACCAGCCTCCGACTGGGAAGGCTGAATCGACTCTGCTATTCGGGCAGCAGCTGTGGGATTCTGGATCGGAGTTCGATATACCTGGGTTGGAGGCGGAAAAAGTTGTCGTCGACTGGACTCAGGAACTCGCTGCCGAGCACGCTCGTCGAGTGCGTGCTGGAGGTTCTCCAGTCGAGTGCACTCAGTCAAGTTGGATAGGCGCACCTCCTCCAAGGCCCGGGCCTCGGGGGTTTCTCCAATGATAGGAGTGTGAAGTGCATCCATGTTACGGTGGCGAAGCTCTTCCTCTGTTGCGAAGAGAGGGGCTCGGGGCGGTACTCCTCGTGGACACGCGACGGATTGCCTCCGCCATCGCCACCGTCGTCACGGGGGAAGCCAGAAGGACTACGCGGTCCGTTGACCATCAGGACTTCCGCCGCGGGGTCACTGCTGTCGCACTCGGATGCAGTCTCAACGGAGCTAGTCGAACAGGCCGTAGAGAGTTTCGTCGGGCTCGATTGTCGCGACTTGGGGGGTGGCCGACTAGCGAGCCACCGCGTGCCTCACCCACCGCCGGAGCCTCGACCGACCGGAACGCTTGTGCCGGCGGGCAGCAGGGAGTGAAGACACCACAGGAGCCGACCGATACTGGGTCGACGGTTGCTGCAGGAGGACGCCGCGGACGCATGCGCGAAAGTGCGTTGCCCCGCGGACGGGGAGCGCCTTGACGTCGAGTGGAGCTTCTTGGAGCCAAGCGGAGTTGTCGGCGACGAACACGAGCGCGCCGAGACGGATCTCGCGGCCCTCGGCCAATCCTCCGCCTGAAACCATGCTGATGGGGATCGGAAAAATTGCAACTTCTCCAACAAGTCGCTCAGACACCTGCCCCAAGGTGGGCGCTAACTGTCGTGGTTCTAAGTCTGACAGTAGAATGGGGGGTAGGGATGTAGAGGCAAGATCCTAGCTATGGAGAAGTTGTACGCACGAGTTTTATGAGTTCACGCCCTTCTCGGAGGAAGTAATAGCCCTACGTCTCGGAGCCCGTAGGCGGTCGACTGGATTATATGCGTGTGTGTTACAGGGGGTGCGAACCCTTGTCCCAGAGGAGGGGGTGGCTTATATAGAGTGCGCCAGGACCCCAGCTCCCCTCCGTTACACAGGGTTTAATGTTCATAAAGAAGGAGCGTTACAGGTAACGTCCGTAGTAAAGTGTTATAAATGACTATTAAGTCTAAGGGTAAATGCCCGACCGTTCCTGCGCGGAGTGGCTTTAGGTCTTCTGCACGTCGAGTGGTTTAGTGGTCGAGTGACCTAAATAAGGAGGGGTCTCCGAGTGAATGGTAGGTCGAGTGGATTGCACTCGACACCTTCGTTGGGTCCCCTCTATTTACTCCTGAACCTTTTTGCTTCTAGGACAAGGACCTTAGGTAGGAGGTATAGGTCAGACCTATTACCCTACCCCAGGTCTATGTCCTCATTAGGCGTCGCCGTCGACGCGGCCGGCCATGACCGACCAGGGATTTCTCCCGAACTAGATCCCCGCCACCAGCAATGCCTCCTGTACAGAACCGGCGACCCAAGGAAGCGCGGCCCGACGAGGTTGGCCCGCATGCCAAACAGGGGAGGAGGGGAGGCGCCAGATCGCACGCACCGGCCACCGCAGAAACCGCCGCCGGCCGCCAACGACCACCGGATCCCGCCGCCCGCACGGCTGCTAGCCGGCCGTGCCTTGCCAATGAAGCCGCCGCTCCAGATCCGGGGTTCCCCACGCAGAGGCAGGGCAACCGAGGCCCCACCACCACCATCCTTGGCGCCCCGGGCTTGCCCGGCGGCTGCCTCAGGCGGCGGCGAGGAAGAGAAGAGGAGGAGGGGCGGCTAGGGAGGAGGAGGGAGGAGGAGGGGCGGCTAGGGTTGGGAGGGGATGTATGACCGTCTGGGAGCCAACAAATGCCTCAATCTTTCTCCAATCGCGATCAAACCTGTTACGCAGAAACACAAACAATAAGATGCATTTAACTAGCGAGGATAGACAGACCATGCATAGGGAGCCATATCAGTTGCCACACGAGCCTCTTGAGAAGCAGACGGCCTAAGGTACCAACACAAAGCACTCTTGTGTTGTCCATAGGTTATCTGAACCTATGCGACCGCTACATGAAATCTTAATGTTAAGTTGCGCCGGCAGACGGATGATGATGATGTCGAGGCCGCTTAGTCAGAACAAGTTAACCGAGTGAAGTAGTGCAGGGCAATATGATTAATTGGTGAAAAGATGGTGAGAATCAAATGTAACATGGCCCATGGTTTTGCTGGTAACGGATGGGTGATTTGCGACGCCGGTGCCGCATCGAGCATAGCATCGACACCATAAGCAGTTAACCAACTATTCCAATAAGTAGACCCTACTCCCACCTGCCAAGTTCCATGGGGATTCATTCAGTTCAGGCCAGCCGTCTAGTACAGCCTGCGGTCCAAATCGAAATCACGTCCATGCAACTGCTCAAGCGCAAGGAACCGCCAAAGCACTAACAACAGCTATGAATTTTATTTCTATGTTATTTGAGAAAATTATTTTGAACTAAACTAGTTGCCATCACGTATATGCAACTGCTCAAGCGCGATACCCGACGACGCAAATCACAAAAAAAAAAAAAAAAAAAACTCTTGCATCCCTGGTGATCCTTGTCTACTGAGAGATTTGAAACAAGCAAATTCTAGAGTTTTCATCAAGGTGAGTGAGCACCATGTTTCCCGTCCTTATGAAGAAGACTGTGTGACGCTTTAATTTGGCTGGCGGCAGCTGCAGATGACCTAAGGGAGAAGTCGTTCTACGACTCTGTGTTTTTTTGGGGTGTTCTTTTAGTCAATATGTGCACCTCTCTTGAAGATTTTTCAAGTAAGATGAAATAATAAGTACGTGTGAAGTGGCAAATGACAATGCAGATATAATGTCATGTAGGCTATCACATAACAATAGTGATGAATATTTGAAAACCGTAACCACGTGGGGAAGGTGGGGGGGGGGGGGGGGGGGGGGTAGTTGGCATCAAACAAACACATTTTCTTGTCAAGTCAGGCATCCGGAATTGGATGGGCCACAATTAGGGTGGCCCATTAGAAAATATGTAAAATTATTTTTTTTATTATTCATAAATATCAACAATGTACCTTTATCTTACTCATTTATATATAACCAATTTAATAATATAAATTAAAATATTCATACATATTAAAAAATGCTTGTACTTCTAAACACATGTATTTAAAAATCTGTTCATGTATTTTAAGAAAATGTTTATATAATCATGTGATTAAAAAGGTGTCCACAGACTTACAAAAATTATTTACGCAATTGAATAAAGTTTCCACATGTTTTAGGAAATGTTTATTGATCTAAGGATATTTAAAGTTGTAGTTTCAAACTACTCATATGTTGAACTACAATTTGAATAATTCGGCCCACCTAACATTGTACGTGATCGATTCTCTCCATGCCGCCAAATCTCCGAACTTCATTACAAAAGTTTTCAAGTACAGCTACGCCTACATATTTATACAGTCCCCCCTCCCTCGTGTCTTTTTTGCATGTCAATTTCCCAGCGTTGAAAGAATTAGTGATAATGGTAGATTTGTTGTTCTATTTTTTCTCACGTTTCTGCTCGCTATCTCGGCAGTCTATCCATTGGATGGGACATGGGAGTGATAGGTATCGGGAGAGAGGTAGCAACCACAATGCCATGTGTTGGATCGTGGTTTATTTATCGATGGAGTTGCAATGGCCGCCACTGGGTTGATGGGAGCTTGACGATGACGAATGCGACGCCGGCCGAGAACTACTCTATCCTTTAGTGCTCCCGCCTCCTCGTAGTGCCATGACGACGGTGATAAAGTGGAGATGGATGGTGGCAAGGCAATAACGGACTACAATCAGCCGCGCAGCGAAATACATGCTCCTTGTCGTCGTGCACACGCTAAGCCTGACATGCAACGTCGGGGCGAAGTCGAACCTGCATCATAGGATGGTAGCCACGGTCGAGTGGGGCGCGGAGACGGCGGTGCTTGAGGTGAGCGCGTTGGATGCAGCCGTACTGGAGCTGCGTGCAGTGCAAGGAACACAGGGTGGCGTCGCACCTGTAGCATCCGTTGTTTCTCCATTGAATCAATCATGGATGAGAAATGTCTAACAGCTCCCGGGTGCCCCTACACCCTCATAAACAGTAAATTCATAAAAAATTAAAAAATGTCAAAAAAATCTGAAACTTTCGGAGATCAAAGATAATCAAAGGTTTGATGTTCCTGCAAAGTTTCAGCAACAAATAACCTTCGTGGAGCCCTCACCAAAGAAACAATGCTAAAAAATGTACATAAACTTTGAACAATGATTTTTCCTTTTTGTTTGAGTGCTCTTCGAATATTATTTTTAGCTAAAATTTTACGAGATCATCAAAAGTTTCATCATGTTTGATGTCCCAAAGTTTCAGATTTTTTTTTTCGAATTTGTTTTGAATTTATTGTCATAGAGGGTGTAGTAGGGGCACCCGGATGCTGAAAATCCTGTCTCCATCATGGATAGGGTTACACTCTCACAATGATCAGGGAACAAGCATAAATAAAAGATAGTATCTTTATCTGTGCAAGCAGTGAAAAGGGGAAATCTAAACTAAACTACAGCTGCCGCAAAAGGCTAACATCAGAAAAGGATTTTATAGGACATCAAAATGAGGGTCATTTCCAAGGATGAGGGTCATCTTTACATCCCGTTCGAAGCAGGGGTTGTAAGTTACATCTCTCATTTTCAGCCATCACAACAAAAAATGTGCTAACCATGGATGCATTAGTTAGCTGTGGGCAGTTAATTATGGGAAGACACTCTCATCTTTTAACCTCTGCAATTAGTCCAAAGATTTCTCATCTTTTATCCTTGGCCATCCAGCCATGTCCCCTATAAAGGCCCTTCTATGCATGTGCATGTCGCGGTTGAGGAGAGAGAGGATGTCCGGATGTCCGACGTGGCGGCTTTTGATTGTCTAGACGGATGTCCAGACTCCCCCAAAGCCCCCACCCCCACCTGAACACACACCAAATTTGCTTCGCGGTTGAGGAGAGAGAGGATGTCCGGATGTCCGACGTGGCGGCTTTTGATTGTCTAGACGGATGTCCAGACTCCCCCAAAGCCCCCACCCCCACCTGAACACACACCAAATTTGCTTCTAATTTGGAAGAGTATGGACGGCCAGACGTTTGGGGGTGGCATTGGATGGCAAAAGGTGTCAGGACTCCCGCAAAGGACATATAGGGGAGATTTAATGGTCCGTGTTGGAGATATCCTTATAGGACATCAAAATGAGGGTCATTTCCAAGGATGGGGGTCATCTTTACATCCCTTTTGAAGTAGGGGTTGTCAGTTACATCTCTCACTTTCAGCCATCACAACGAAAAATGTGCTAACCATGGATGCATTAGTTAGCTGTGGGCAGTTAATAATGGGAAGACACTCTCATCTTTTAACTTCTGCGATTAGTCCAAAGTTTTCTCATCTTTTAACCTTGGTAATTAGTTAGTTGTGACCGGTTAATTATGGGACGATTCTCTCATCTTTTAACCATTCTTTTTGGTTTGAAACAAGACAAATTAGTCGCTGGATGCATGAGCATGCTTGGACTAAGAATATAGTTCTACAGGGGAAGGGGTAGGCAAATTAAAGGTATCCACATGATAGCTAACTAACCAGTAACCCATCGACCACTAACCACACCTAACTAACCAGTAACCCCAGAGCAACAACGAGCCACCTCTCCCCTCACGCACGAGAGATAATAAGAGCATCTATAGCCGGACTTGGAAAATCCGACCCCCGCGAACAGTGACCGGTCACGCCTCATACTTGTGCATCCGAGACTCTCATATCTCATCCCCTAAATCCATACAAACCATGCAGAAGAAATCCTACATACTACGCACACACTAGCTAACTATGCCTCGTCGCCGGAGATCTCCATGATGTCGAGGCGAGTGGAAAGTTGTGGCGGCGGCGGACGGGAGGGGGGAAATGTGGATGTGTAGGGCTTCATTTCTGGCAATCGGCTAAATAGTCAGGCTAGGGCTACGCGGGCCGCCGAAGCGGCGCCACGCGGCGACGAGGAGACGAGTTTCGAACCGCCTGGTTTCAGAGTGTTTTCATGTGAGACCCGAGCGTCAGTCCGATGTGGCGGACGCGCCCGGATGTTTGAGGCGGGTTTGGGATGCCTTGGTGTAGATGCTCTAAGCATAGTCTAAATACCCCTAAAAAAGCTCACTCCAAAGTTCCAATCTAAAATTTCATTCGTTGATGGAGGGAGGCGGGCAATATATTTCAACACTCCCCCTTACGTCTAGGCTATTTTAGTCCTTAGACGTGGGATCGATGTAGGCCGCAGAATCATTTTTAGTTAATACTGCGTCGGCAGGGTCTTGAACTCAAGACCTTTTGGCTTGGATACCATATTGAATTCACACTCCAGCCAACTCATCCAAAAGTCCGAACTGATGGAAAGAGGCGGGCAATATATTTCAACAAAGAGGAAGCCTGTTGATTTGGAAACAACAAATGAATTATCTTTAGATTGATTTGATTAGTAAAAAAATAAACGAATGAATTATATTTCTTTTGAGGCTCGAATGAAGTATCTTGGCTCTTTGTTATTTTCTTCTTCTCTCGAGATATTGTTACTATTGTGAACAATTTGTATTGCCGTGGACCAAAGGACTTCTTTGTTAGGGTGAATTTTTTTTTGAACACCCAAAGTTGAATTCCTGGATCCGCCACTGGGTGGATCCCGGCCCTTGCCGGCGGGAGGGCTCCGTTTTTTCATACTCTTTTGAGTTTTGTTAGGGTTTGTTTCCTACTCAGAGAGGCAAGGCGGCGGCGGCTCTCTGCTGATGGAATAAGGTTCTCCCCGCCTTGTCGCCGTTCCGATGGTGTTTCTAGCATCGTTGGAGGGCGCGTGGAGGTTTGTCTCCGGCGGATCTCACGGGATTCGGTCGGCGTTTGTCTTTGGTGGATCCCTGTGGATCTTGTCTTCGTTCGTCTATGTTTGTGTGTTTACAGATTGGATCCGTCTGATCTACGCTTCTCTCCATCGGCGGCGGATGTTGTTCTGGTGCGCTGGTCCTATGGGGCCTTAGCACGACGACTTCCCGACTATCTACTACAACAAGGTTTGCCGGGCTTCGATGAGGAAGGGGCGAAGACGGCGGCGCGCCTTCGGCCCGCTCCGGTGCAAGTAGTCGCCGGTAGGTAGTCTATGGACCTAGATGTATTTTTTACTTCTGGTGTTCTTTGTACTACCTTGGCAGTTGATGAATAGATCGGAAGTTATTCCCGCAAAAAAAAATATTCTTGAAAATGGAAAAAGTGTTCACATATTTACGAAAATGGGCCATTAGTTATAATAGAGACACCTTTAAAAAATTCATATAGTTGTTTTTTTTAAAAAATTATAAATTTTAAAATGTAGTGTTTTCACAAAAAAATCTATAATTATTTAAATGAATTCAACATAGAAAACCAAAGAAAAGAGGTAAGCAAACTGAAAAACAAAAGAAAACAAAGACTAGTGTATTATTCTGGTCCATACGGTTGGGGCTATTTCTCGCTTATAGCAAGTCGGCATGTACACTCGGCTCAAGGTTATTTTTGCCTTTCATTGCAATGGGACGCCCATTTTTTCTCGTCGCTTTACTGGTTTAGTGTCGGTTTTCGGCTGCTTTTCTCTTGTTCTTCTTTTTCCATTTTCTTTTGTTTTTTCTTTCGGTTTTCTTTGTTTCTTCACTGGTTTCTTTTTTTGTCAGTTTTTTTTCATTTTTTCATTTTTTTTTCTGTTTTCACTGTTTTCTATTCTTTCGCATTTAGTTTGTTCTAATTTTCTTCGGTTTCTATGTTTTTGTTCCTTTTTATAAGTTTTATTTACCTTAGTTTTCACTTGTTTCTTTCTTTTTTCTCTTTTTATGTATTTTCCTTTTCTTTTTCTGGTTTTACTTCGGGTTTTCTACGCTTTGCTTTCTTAGTACATCTGATATATGTATCGTAATATTTTATGGAACATCACGTTGATCTATAATTTTTCTATCCGGTAAAAATGAAATTAATAATATATATAAGGCATATGTATTGTAGACACCATCCGAAGCAATGGTTTATAAACTTCAAAAATATATAATAATCTACTTTTTAATCCATTTGTGAGAAAGTATGAAAAGATCCAGGAGAGTTGAATTTTGGACATCAACAATAAGAATTTTATGAATTGTACAGGCGAATTCGTATTAGCCAACAAATTGGCTACCATCTTTTCAATATAAATTATAAGGTTCCCATAGGATTGACCCTCGGTGAGGCCTCCTATTCCAAGGAGTTGATTCGGCAAGTTCCTCGTGATACCTGGGATTATACAATTTCTTCTTCATGGCACTTATGCCTGATCGTGAGACTGCCTGTTGCACCTCTGATGGTACCTCCATCTTTGTCTGATGTGCTTGATGGTCCTTTTTCTTCTTTCCCTTTTGTTTCTTTCTCGGGCTTCTTGGGGATTTTTTTAACACAAGTCTACATTTTTTGTATACATCAGGTACATTTTTTCATACATGATTAACGTTTTTCAAATTTATATTTTGATGCCTATTTTCTTGTTCATACACATTATTCATCTTAGGTATACATCTAAAACAATTTTTTAAATATAAATTTAACATATTTAAAAAACATGATTAACATTTTTTGTATATATCAAGAAAAAAATATACATGTTTAACATTTTTAAGTACATGATTTAAAAAAATTGATGTCTACTTTTTTCATGCACGTTGTACATTTGGCTTTTAGCTTATACATTTTTTGTATTCGTCAGGAATATTTTTTGTACATTTTAAAAATTCTGAAATACAACATTAACTTTTTTTATTTAAGTTTTGATGTCTACCTTTTTCATACACATTTAACATTTTTTGTACATATTTGAAACATTTTTCTGTGCATGTTTAACATTTTTCAGATGTGCGATTAATTTTTTCAAAATTTATGAAAATACGGTTTCTGTAATACATATTTGAATATTTATTAATATAATTAAAAGTGATAAAAATGAGAAAAACAAAAAAAGAAACGCGGAAAAAGAAAGAAACAAACAAACGCTTAAGGCCCCGCGCGCTCGGCCGGCCCATTGGGACGGGTGCGGCAGGGAAGCGCTCGTACTGGCTCTCTATAAGCGCGCCATAGTCCTGCCCCTGCAGCCTGCTCACCGTGGGGAAAAGTGAACACTCCACTTACAACTTTGTTATTTTTGGCATGATCCATCTTGGGGTGGATTGAATTTTCTTTTCTGTTGGCATTTTTATTTATTTTAGTTATCTTTTATTTATCCATTATCCTTTCATAATTTGGTTATTTTCTTTCATTTTTGTTTTCTCTATGCATTTTTGTTTTATTTCTTTGTATTTTGTGCAAAAACACTCCATGTACAATCATTCTATAAACCAATGTCCTCAATGCCCTAGCAACTCGGCACGCCTGGCCTGGTTCAGTTCAGCAGTCTTCGCTAGCAACTCCTGACGGGCGACGTGGTGGAGCGCATTTCGATGGTTGCAAGATCGGATCTAGAGTGCTCCACCTTTGTTGACGACAATTTGTTTGGTGGTGGGGAGGAGCACTTGGGTAATGATCTGCCATTTTTAAGCGAAGAGATAGTATCATGGACTTCTGAATCAAGATTCAGTGGATTGCTTCAAAAGGTGGTCTTAGTCCACGCTCATTCTCCTGATACGGAATTTGTAGTGTCGCCATGGAGAAAAGAGGAGCTTGTTGAAGTGGCACGACTTTGGGCTAAATCCGTGGTGGGGCAGTGCTAAGGGTAGTGAAACTAGGAGCTTTGGGCTGGTTTTTGATATGTTTATGGCCCAAAAACTGAGTGATACTCAGATATTACTTCATATAGGATGGGAGGAGGGGGAGCAGGTTGGCCCTCGAGAAGCTAGGTGGTCAATTCTTTTCTTATAATTTATTTTATTTTTTAGTTTTTTTTGCACGCGCTAATTTTTTTTAAATGCACATGGTATGTGACTGTGTGCATTTTTATGTTTTATCATCATGTCGTTGTAGAGGCTGAGTTTACTATTTTTTCTCAGCTTAATGCGTTAATAAAATTGTCATACTGAATCAGCTTATTAAATTGTCATACTATTTAATAAATGTGTTTTTTCAGCTTATTAAATTTTCATACTATGTAATAAATGTGTTTTTTTTCAGATACCACTTTAATAAAAATCTACTACCTTAAGGGTGCAATGTTACATGGTTATTCTTTTTGTGTTAATGCCTTTAAGATGATTCAACATCAAATTGAGAAGCACCCAAAGGTTTCGTTCAAAATCTCATTTGGTACTAGAGAAGAATGAAGAGATGAGTATTTAAGAAATGTTAATGCTTCTCTATTTACTTTTGCTGTCATAGTTTGCCAACATCTCCTTTATTATAGCATCCTGACCGGTCTCTTGCTAGACCATCCTATATATGCCTCACTATCCATCATAATCAAGACGACGAATCAATTGAGGTTTAGGGTTTGCCGGTTCCACTTCTCCAACATATTGAGCAAATTGCCCTGTTTGATATCTGGCCACTTCAGCAATTACCTAGCCATGAGAGGTATCAGGATGCAAAAAGGTGCAGGACTAGGCATTTAGCGAAGTTGAAATATGAGATGATGATATTTAGTTATGACTGTTTGATATTCTCCTGGATTACACGGAATATGACGCTTGTGGGTATTCACACGCAGAATGCAAATGCAGACTGGCTCAGGTAAAGAAAAAGCAGAGACAGTCACAACTTCAGAGTAAATGTACCTGCAAAGATCAGTATGACTGAAGCTAATATACCATGTTTTTGGGTAAATCCTCCAAAATGGCCTTCATATTTACGTCCCCTTCAGAGGTAGGTTGTTAGTTACACCTATGACTTTTAGTTAGCATAATCAGAAATGTGCTAAGCATGGATGCATTACTAGTTATGACCAGTTCACTGGAATAGTAACATGTGTGAATGTGTACGTGTGGTGTTTGTTAGTTCATTGTGCCATATGTATGTGTCAATGAGTATGTGTATGTGATAGGCATCCACTGATAGCAAGTGTATCGATAAATAAACTTGAGGTCGATGAACGTACACCCGAGCAAAATAACACAGCAGCCGGATCCATTTGATAATTTACTTGACAGTTGTCTCCATCATTAGTTTAGTGTCTGATTGACGACACAACATATTTTGAGAGATTTCTTCAGTCTGGTGCAACGTCGCCGTCCTCTACCGCTTTCATGCACGGAGCAGGGTCATGGTGGCGGTGTAGATCCCGCGTCAGCTAGCTATTCCATGCCAATGTAACGTTCATTGGTGTTCTTGATCCTTTAACAATCCACTGCTTATTGACCGTCGTTGATGTGTTCTGGCGCCGACCTTTGCTACAGGTTACGGTCGACGTCCCACACATTGTTGAGCCATGTCCATGAGTTGTACTTAGATTTACTTTTATTTTCCAGTGCTTCCAGCTATGAATCTCCTTCTTCCCTACGTAGCAATGCTAGCTAAAAAAAATAGCAGAATATTCTTATGATGTTTGAGAAGTACTTCCTCCGTCTCGAAATGTAAGATGTTTTTTGACACTATCATAGTGTAAAAAAGTCTTATATTGAACATATAAACCCACCCTCCTAGAGTACCCGTCATTCCAGCGCCCTCGTGGTTTCAAAATGATCGTGCACGCTCGATTCGCCTCGCTGGCTGTTGGCATCGTACTTTTATCGCTGTGGTAAAAATCTGGGTGCTCGTTCTTCTGTAAGTTGAGTAATTGGGTTAGAGCGACTGACGAATGGGCCAGCCTTGCGCGCGGGCCAGCCTAGCAGCGACACGGTGTGTGCGTGCATGTGTCCGGGTGAAAGCATGGGCCATCGATCGATCGTGGGTTGGCAGGGACGTTCGTGGGTTGGCAGGGCGTTTTTTTACCGTCCTCGTTTGCACCCAGCAGCGGCGCCTCGGCTTCAGCCGCGGCGGGCCCATCTATCGGTCTCGTGGGTGCGCGGCTAGCGAGCGAGCGGGCGGCCTGGGCGAGCGGGCACGAGAGAAAAGAAAAGGGGAAGCGGCAGTGAGAGAAAAGAGCAAAAGCAGCCAGACCTAGCCCGCGCCCCTGCAAACCGCCTCCTCTCCTGTTGCCACCGCCGCCTTGTCCTCGTCCGCCTCCACTTCTACCACCGCCGCCGCCTCGGCCTCGGCCGGCCCGTGCTCTGCCGACGCTCGTCGGCCTCGATCCGGCCTCGGTAGAAGGAGCTCGCCCTCGAGACTCGGCAGGAGGAGCTTGCCCTCGAGTAGGACTCGACAGGAGGAGGGGAGTAGCAGCCTCGCCCCGTGCTCCGCCGGTGCCCGTCGGCCTCGACCCGTCCTCGGCAGGAGAGTGCTTGGGGGAGGAGAGGAAGGCGGCGCTCCAGGGTGCTGGGCAGAGAGAGATGGCGGCGGCGGCAGGAGCAGCTCGTCTCTCCTCTTCGTCTCATCTCATGGATGAGGGCGTTGGCTCGAGAAGCTCTAGGAGTGGAAGACGTCTTCCTTCAGAATTTTGTGGAGGTGCTCCTCTCTCTTTGCTTCTTCTATTTTCTCTGTACTTTGTTTGGGCAGTATTTACCCTGTCATGTTTTATGATGTGTTCATGAGCTAATTTGTTCTTATGGTGGTTACACCTTTATTTCTATCTCGCAGGATTTTGTTGCAACAACACTGTCCTGACTATTTGTGTTTTTTGGAATTTGTTAATGAGATTCTGGTTAAGCGCTTTGACTTGGCCAGTGATCTTGTCTCAAATTACAATTTTGGAATTTCTCAATGAAATTCTACAATCAGGTAAACCTTTTGTTTGGACTATTTGTCGATAGAATATTCGAGGCACTTGACTAGATGTTGTATACCAAGCAGTTCATCAGTTCTCTTGCTGGCCTGCAGTGTTCGCCATCATGTAATTTTAAGAACAAAATTCAGAGAAAACTTACTGCATGTTATGCGTGGGCCATTGAGGAGTTCTGATAGTCTTTACATTATAATGTTTTTGGTGCAGACCATCGATTTTACTAAGTCTTTGTTTGTTAATTTCCGCAAATTTCAGCATGAATATGCATTCATACTCGTTCTCAGTTATCCATATAGCCATTTTCTTACATGTGCAGTATGCAATCATGTTCTTTTCTTGAGATGCTTTTGGCCTGTTAGTCTTTCATTTGAAGGAGAATCACCAAGAGGAATTGAGACTATTATCAAAAATCCTCATTTTGTAGAAGGGTTAAGCAATTGGTCCAGACAAGATGTAATATCCGCAGGCATGAGTTAACTGCATATGGGAATGTAAATCACATAAATGGCAGCTACTTTGCGTCAGCAACTGGACAGGTTCACAGTTGGAATGGCATACAACAAGATATCACAGGCAGAGTGTAAAGAAAAGTTTCTTACGAGATTAGTTCTCCTGTTTGCAGATTTGGCAATGCTAATGATACTGAAGTTCATGCTACTTTGTGGGTATGAGAATATGGCTGTGAACAATATCTATGCATTTCAAAGTAAGTATGTTGATTTTATTATTTACACGCTTTCTTCGCAATGTTATCGTATATTCCATTACAAAATGTTACAGTATCTTCTAGGGCCATAGATATCACTGGTTTACTAAATTATAGGGGTCACATATATATCACAGGTTTATTAAATTTCAGGGTTACAGATGCCACAAGGCTTGCCTAACAAAGGTTCGCTGAAAAGGAATGGCTTGACAAAAAAAGGTGGTTCTTTCTTCCATTAACTGTTTCAATCCTCTCTTTTTTCATTTTCGTCCTTAAAGGAATGCTAATGCTTATGTTTTACTATCTATAAAATAAAAATATGCCAGCTGGCTTCTTAAGGGGGCTTGCTGTTGATTTTTTTTGTTGGATTAGATGGTTGCCAGTATACATAGCATCTTGAGTGTCTTGTTGATGTTCTGAATAAAGCAATTGACGAAATATGTGTAAACTATGTTTTGTTTAACAAAAAAAATCCTTATCCACTTCACTCTTGTTACCTTATATGACATACAGGGCTATCATTCGTCTGGGTTAAAGCAGTTGTTGTGATCAGGCAGAGAGAATTTGAGAGCATCAACAAAAATCCTTATCGGCTACACTTCATAAATGTTTTCTCAGTGGCTGTTTGATATAGATGTTTCATTCATTGCATTAGAACATATGATTCTGGGAGCAAATTATCTTCGCTGATCTGTTTTAGAGAGATGCCTGATTAGCTGCACAAGCATACATGGTTCTGTTAATAATTTGTTTGCCTTGATCATCTTGATATTCAGTTATGTTGGTATGGTCAGAAAACAAGCTTCAAAAGTATTTATGATGACCGTTTGCATGGTGGGTCTTGTCAGCAATATGCTTTGCATATTCATGATTCAACCATTTGTTGGATGTTTTAGTTTACATGTTTCTCCGGAAAATGTTTGTATGTCTATGTAGTCGTTTTGGAATGGGCTATGATTCTTTTTTAGTATTTTAGTTTACACCACTATATTGGTATAGTATAGGTTTGTACTGTTTCCTTGGGAATCTATAGATCCAGTCAAGCTGGGATAGGATACATTTGTTTTACTCGGTCATGGCGATGGCACTCGATACCGAGGACATGGCAACAGGTCAAGAGTCCATCTTTTTTATACATTTTTGCAGGCTTTCCTCTCGAAATGCAGAACTCTTTTTCGCTCCCCATCGATGACGGTCTTCTTGTATGAACATTTTCATCTATGCTCCCTATTTTCCTTGCTCCACTAAATAAAATTTTTAGTACCAAAATGGTGTTGATTAATCATTTTCTACACCTATATATGTGTGTTTCAGGGTGTTTACCTTTGCGGTTATCATTATGAGGCCTTGTATGGAGCAATACCTTATATTATAGTTCACCCAGAAGGGAACATAATGGTTGACAGGTAAATAGATTCAACCTATGAAGTCGCTCCTCGGCTACAAGGTTGTATATGTTTCTGATAGAAGTTCAGTTTAAGCACAAGTAATAGTATTGAACGATTTGCATAGCATGGTGACATAAAGGAAGTAAGTAATAGATCCCTCTAGCGTATATGTGTAGTTTACGGTTTGTCGTTAATTGATTTTTGGTCGGAACCTTGATGGGCACATCAGCCATGGTTCTTGCCTCTTATTTGGAGAGCATGAACAAATTGGAAAATCAGTAGTGATGGCAGAGAAAATACTAAGTTTGCTTCCATTCATATTATCAGCGGCTACATTCTCTTGGATAG
Source organism: Triticum aestivum (assembly GCF_018294505.1). Lineage (NCBI taxonomy): Eukaryota > Viridiplantae > Streptophyta > Magnoliopsida > Poales > Poaceae > Triticum > Triticum aestivum. The sequence continues at coordinate 563,648,938 of NC_057814.1, forward strand.
TAATGTTGGTTTACATGTTGATATCTTTTTACTTTTCCCTTACTAAAATAATTACTTTACCTAGGAGGCTACATTCTGATATTATCACTACGTATTACACATGATTTTAGAGGAGGCTAAAACAACTTAGTAATAATCGTGCACATATACATCACTATCTGGAAATGATTTTATGGGACGAGCACCGGACTTGTGTTTGACAATATATGCTGAAATGTTATGTGTTCTTTACCTTTAGATTTATCACTCTAGGTGAAGTGAATTTTGTTTGTAAGGAGCACGAGAGGCGAGGCCTGGCCGAAGTGGAGGATGTCCCATGGTGAGGGGAGGGGAGGGCAAGGCAGAGACATGCAACATCGAGGGTTGCAACCGTCAGCGGAAGACACCTTCTAAAATTCCCACTCACAACGGTTAGATGCTACTCTATTCCTCTCCATTGTCATTGACGCTATTACAATTACAGGTTTAAGCCTCTTTGTCCCTCTCCTATAATCTAGCAATATATCAGTTCTTAAATTGATTCAGTTCTTCAGCATACATAGCATTCAAATGCTTGATGTTTTAAGTTTTAACTCTTTGGGTGGCCTTGCTTGATATTCTCCTCATGTCTATAGATTGTTACAACGGAATAACTTGTCAGACTCTTTGCATGTTTATAAGCTTATCAGTTCATTTTTCAAGATTATATCAATGATGTCGCTTCCAGGTTGTTGATAATGCATTGGAACAGTAACCGCAAAGTTTGGTCTTTGTATTATTTCTCTATACATTTGATTTGGATTTGTCCTGATTTACGTAGAGAAGCCTCTGTCAATACTGAAGTGTTTTTTGTTCATTCTGTTGTTGGTCTCCAGACATTTGTATTTTGAGAATCATTCTGAAACCAGGGTTCAAAGCACTAAGAAAATATGATTCTATTTCTGAATCTTGTGCTAATGCTTCAAAGGGAGATGTAGAAACAGAATCATAACTGTTCACCCAATGTATCTTCTAGCAGACTAAAAGGTTTGGTTCCTACTCCATTCAATGTCTATGTGATTAGTAACGTGGTCCACATCTTTCACTCATAATTTTATTATTATTATTATTATTATGTTTTGCATAATAACATTGTAATGCCCAGTAAGGTACTGAGGTGTTATGTAACTGCAGTCCTGTAATGAATTTAAGTTTCAGTTCAAGTTGTTCACCAGGTTGTTATTCCTCATTCCTAATATTTTCTTTTCATAACTTGCATACTGAGGCAGAACAACAATAAGAACATTTGTTAGCTTTTTCATGTGCAGGTTCAGCAGAGGGCAATGCTCGAGATAGAGTTGGGCTTACAAGATATATATACGTACGTCGTCACTTCTGAATAAACAGAGATGAGCAGCAACAGAGATGTCTATCCGACTGCCATCCTTCCTTTACTTGGGTTTGTCATTTCTATCAGCGTCCGCTTCCTTCATTGGTTGTTGCTTGTTTGCACACTGCTGTAGATCAGAGATCATAATATATTTTCCGTTGATACAATTGAATACGCCACCCAGTTTGCTATTATAATTGTTCAAATCTCTCTCATAGCGATTCTAAAAAAATTATCATGCATATAAGTCTCAGTTTAAGTAGAATATAACCGTTGGTTTATTCAAATGCAGATTCTTTTGTAATTTTAGAGGTTATTCTACAGCTTCTACATGGAAGACGATACAAATAAGAGGGCATTCTACAGAAGATTGGACGATGATATGGAAGGCATTTGTAATTTGGGCAATGACGGCCCACCAAACACACCCACCATGAAGAGCTGCTTAGACGCCGAGGTCATCTTATGTTAATCACCCCGTATCTTAGTGGCTGTAAGTTGAATGGCCAGAGTTATCTATATGATGCATCACTTCCTATGTAGCTTGGTTTTTAAAAGCAATGTAAATTAGCTGTCATGGACCAATCTAATGTGCTTATGACACTATGTATGAACAATCATATCTAAGTTTCTATTTCCTAATGCTTCAAGAATTTTATGACTGGTGGTTTGAATACTTGGTTCACTCTCGGCCTTTGCGCCATTGGCGCAACTGGTCATCTAGTTTTATTTAAGGATGGAGAGAGTATTTATTTTGAGTCCATCAGTCCCATGTACGCCTATTTATATTTTATGTAGGCATCAACCAAGCATTACCCGAAAAGATCATCAGCAATCTGATACAAACTCACGCTACCATAGCACACGCACACACCCAATGCAGGATACATAGGATCTGAGTGGAGCAACACCACCCCATAGCACGAAAGCTACTAGGGTCCCCAACCGTAAAACGCCACCACAAAGAGACGAAAGCCGCATACCACCCGGTCCGGGGATCAGGGTTCCCAGGAGCAACATGACGGGCACTGAAAGACACAACGAGGCCTTCAAGAAGGGGACGAAACATTGTCGTCGCTGGTCTGCCCGAATACAGAACATGTTTTCACCTCGGCCACTACCACCATACATCACACCTGGCCACCATGCTGCCCACAAGGAGGCCATGGCCACCAGGCAGCACCTGAGCCACGGGCTCCGCCCACGCGTTCGTCGTCGCTGGTCTGCCCGAATACAGAACATGTTTTCACCTTGGCCACTGCCACCATACATCACACCTGGCCACAAGCTGCCCACAAGGAGGCCATGGCCACCAGGCAGCACCTGAGCCACGGGTTCCGCTCACGAGCACCGCGCTGCCCACCACAGCCGCCGCCCTAGCATCCAAGACTACACCACGACCCTCACCAAGGTCCACCGACACTGACCCCGGGAAAAAAACAAAACCTTTGAGAAAGTACCGGGCCCAACTGACTGAAGCAGGGCAGGGGAGGCCACCGGTGGCTGTCGGCAATGCCGCAACCACCATGCCATTTCTCAAACCGGGGTCGGGTCGCCGTCACCATCCCCGGCGACAACAGGACTCAGAGGCACCCCTGCCAATCCCTTAGAGTGCCCCTGCGACCATGGCCGGCCAAGGACAAGGAGCATTGAGCCACCATGCCCCACCCACCGGGCGCGCCTCCGATCGTAGAACTGAGTGAAGGAAATATGCCCTAGAGGCAATATAAAGTTATTATTTATTTCCTTATATCATGATAAATGTTTATTATTCATGCTAGAATTGTATTAACCGGAAACTTAGTACATGTGTGAATACATAGACAAACATAGTGTCACTAGTATGCCTCTACTTGACTAGCTCGTTAATTGAAGATGGTTGAGTTTCCTAGCCATAGACATGAGTTGTCATTTGATTAACGGGATCACATCATTAGGAGAATGATGTGATTGACTTGACCCATTCCGTTAGCTTAGCACTTGATCGTTTAGTATTATGCTATTGCTTTCTTCATGACTTATACATGTTCCTATGACTATGAGATTATGCAACTCCCGTTTACCGGAGGAACACTTTGTGTGCTACCAAACGTCACAACGTAACTGGGTGATTATAAAGGTGCTCTACAGGTGTCTTCGAAGGTACTTGTTGGGTTGGCGTATTTCGAGATTAGGATTTGTCACTCCGATTGTCAGAGAGGTATCTCTGGGCCCACTCAGTAATGCACATCACTATAAGCCTTGCAAGCATTGCAACTAATGAGTTAGTTGCGGGATGATGTATTACGGAACAAGTAAAGAGACTTACCGGTAACGAGATTGAACTAGGTATTGAGATACCGACAATCGAATCTCGGGCAAGTAACATACCGATGACAAAGGGAACAACGTATGTTGTTATGCGGTTTGACCGATAAAGATCTTCGTAGAATATGTGGGAGCCAATATGAGCATCCAGGTTCCACTATTGGTTATTGACCGGAGACGTGTCTCGGTCATGTCTACATAGTTCTCAAACCCGTAGGGTCCGCACGCTTAAAGTTCGATAGCGATTATATTATGAGTTTATGTGTTTTGATGTACCGAAGGTAGTTCGGAGTCCCGGATGTGATCACGGACATGACGAGGAGTCTCAAAATGGTCGAGACATGAAGATTGATATATTGGACGACTATATTCGGACACCGGAATGGTTCCGGGGATTATCGGATATATACCGGAGTACCGGGGGGGTTACCGGAACCTCCCCGGGGGGTTGTTGGGCCTCATGGGCCCAAGTGGTGGAAGAGGAGAGGCGGCCAGGAGGTGGCACGCGGCCCCCCTTGCCCCAATCCAAATTGGGAAAGGGAAGGGGGCAGTGGCCCCCCTTCTCCTTCCTTCTCTCCACCTCCTCCTTCCCCCTTCTCCTAGTTGGAATTGGAAAGGGGGCAAAACCTACTTGGAGTAGGATTGCCCCCCTTGGGCGTGCCTCCTCCCCTTGGCCGGCCCCTCCTCCTCCCCCCTCCCTTTATATACAGAGGAGGGGGCACCCCATATACACAACAATTGATCCCTTGGATCTCTTTGCCGTGTGCGGTGCCCCCCTCCACCATAATCCACCTCGGTCATATCGTAGCGGTGCTTAGGCGAAGCCCTGCGTCGGTAGAACATCATCATCGTCACCACGCCATCGTGCTGACGAAACTCTCCCTCAAAGCTCGGCTGGATCGGAGTTCGAGGGACGTCATCGAGTTGAACGTGTGCTGAACTCGGAGGTGCTGTGCGTTCGGTACTTGATCGGTCGGATCGTGAAGACGTACGACTACATCAACCGCGTTGTGCTAACGCTTCCGCTTTCGGTCTACGAGGGTACGTGGACACACTCTCCCCTCTCGTTGCTATGCATCACCATGATCTTGCGTGTGCGTAGGATTTTTTTTGAAATTACTACGTTCCCCAACAGTGGCATCCGAGCCTGGTTTTATGCGTAGATGTTATATGCACGAGTAGAACACAAGTGAGTTGTGGGCGATACAAGTCATACTGCTTACCAGCATCTCATACTTTGGTTTGGCGGTATTGTTGGATGAAGCGGCCCGGACCGACATTACGCGTACGCTTACGCGAGACTGGTTCTACCGACGTGCTTTGCACACAGGTGGCTGGCGGGTGTCAGTTTCTCCAACTTTAGTTGAACCGAGTGTGGCTGCGCCCGGTCCTTGAGAAGGTTAAAACAGCACTAACTTGATGAACTATCGTTGTGGTTTTGATGCGTAGGTAAGAACGGTTCTTGCTCAGCCCGTAGCAGCCACGTAAAACTTGCAACAACAAAGTAGAGGACGTCTAACTTGTTTTTGCAGGGCATGTTGTGATGTGATATGGTCAAGACGTGATGAGATATAAGTTGTTGTATGAGATGATCATGTTTTGTTGAAGTTATCGGCAACTGGCAAAAGCCTTATGGTTGTCTCTTTATTGCATAAGATGCAAGCGCCAAATAATTGCTTTACTTTATTGCTATGCGATAGCAATAGTTGCAAGAGCAATAGTTGGCGAGACGACCATATGACGACACATTGATATAGATCAAGATCATGGAGATCATGGTGTCATGCCGGTGACGATGGAGATCATGACGATGCTTTGGAGATGGAGATCAAAGGCACAAGATGATGATGGCCATATCATGTCACATATTATGATTGCATGTGATGTTTATCTTTTATACATCTTATTTTGCTTAGTTCGGCGGTAGCTTTAGAAGACGATCTCTCACTAAATTTCAAGGTATAAGTGTTCTCCCTGAGTATGCACCGTTGCCAAAGTTCGTCGTGCCCAGACACCACGTGATGATCGGGTGTGATAAGCTCTACGTCCATCTACAACGGGTGCAAGCCAGTTTTGCACACGCAGAATACTCAGGTTAAACTTGACGAGCCTAGCATATGCAGATATGGCCTCGGAGCACTGAGACCGAAAGGTCGAGCGTGAATCATATAGTAGATATGATCAACATAGTGATGTTCACCATTGAAAACTACTCAATTTCACGTGATGATCGGTTATGGTTTAGTTGATTTGGATCACGTGATCACTTAGGTGATTAGAGGGATATCTATCTATGTGGGAGTTCTTAAGTAATATGATTAATTGAACTTAAATTTATCATGAACTTAGTCCTGGTACTATTAGCATATCTATGTTGTAGATCAATAGCTCGCGTTTAGCTCCCCTGTTTTATTTTCATATGTTCCTAGAGAAAACTAAGTTGAAAGATGTTAGTAGCAATGATGCGGATTGGATCCATGATCTGAGGATTATCCTCATTGCTGCACAGAAGAATTATGTCCTTGATGCACCGCTATGTGACGGACCTATTGCAGGAGCATATGCAGACGTTACGAACGTTTGACAAAGCTCGGTATGATGACTACTTGATAGTTTAGTGCACCATGCTTAACGGCTTAGAATCGGGACTTCAAAGACGTTTTGAACGTCATGGACCATATGAGATGTTCCAGGAATTGAAGATTTCAAGAAAATACCCGAGTTGAGAGATATGAAGTCTCCAACAAGTTCTATAGCTAAAAGATGGAGGAAAATAGCTCAAGCAGTGAGAATGTGCTCAGATTGTCTGGGTACTACAATCGCTTGAATCAAGTGGGAGTTAATCTTCCAGATAAAATAGTGATTGACAGAATTCTCTAGTCACCATCACCAAGTTAGTAGAACTTCGTGATGAACTATAGTATGCAAGGGATGACGAAAACGATTCCCGAGCTTTTCATGATGATGAAATCGATGAAGGTAGAAATCAAGAAAGAGCATCAAGTGTTGATGATTAACAAGACCACTAGTTTCAAGAAAAGGGCAAAGGGAAAGATAGGGAACTTCATGTAGAATGACAAGCAAGTTGTCACTTCCGTGAAGAAGCCCAAAGCTAGACTAAAGCCTGAAACTGAGTGCTTCTACTGCAAAGGAAATGGTCACTGGAAGCGGAAATGCCCTGAATATTTGGTGGATAAGAAGGATGGCAAAGTGAACAAGGGTATATTTGATATACAGGTTATTGATGTGTACCTTATTAGTGTTTATAGTAGCCCCTGGGTATTTGATACTTGTTCGGTTGCTAAAAATTAGTAACTCGAAACAGGAGTTCAGAATAAACGGAGACTAGTTGAGGGTGAAGTGACGATGTGTGTTGGAAGTGGTTCCAAGATTGATATGATCATCATCGCACACTCCCTATACTTTTGGGATTAGTGTTAAACCTAAATAAATGTTGTTTGGCGTTTGCGTTGAGCATGAATATGATTTGATCATGTTTATTGCAATACGGTTATTCATTTAAAGTCAGAGAATAATTGTTGTTCTGTTTACATGAATAAAACCTTCGATGGTCATACACCCAATGAAAATAGTTTGTTGGATCTCGATCGTAGTGATACACATATTCATAATATTGAAGCCAAAAGATGCAAAGTTAATAATGATAGTGCAACTTATTTATGGCACTGCCGTTTAGGTCATATTCGTGTAAAGCGCATGAAGAAAATCCATGCTGATGGGATTTTGGAATCACTTGATTATAAATCAGTTGATGCTTGCGAACCATGCCTCATGGGCAAGATGACTAAGACTCCGTTCTCCGGAATAATGGAGCGAGCAACAGACTTGTCGGAAATAATACATATTGATGTATGCAGTCCGATGACTATTTAGGTTCGCGGCGGGTATCGTTATTTTCTGACCTTCATAGATGATTTGAGCAGATATGGGTATATTTACTTGATGAAACATAAGTCTGAAACGTTTGAAAAGTTCAAAGAATTTCAGAGTGAAGTGGAAAATCATCGCAACTAGAAAATAAAGTTTCTACGATCTGATCGCAGAGACGAATGTTTGAGTTATGAGTTTGGTCTTCAATTAAAACAATGTGAAATAGGTTCACAAAATCATGCCACCTGGAACACCATAGCATAATGGTGTGTCCGAATGTCATAACCGTACTTTATTAGATATGGTGCAATCTATGATGTCTCTTACCGATTTACCACTATCGTTTTGGGGTTATGCATTAGAGACAGCTGCATTCACGTTAAGTAGGGCACCATCTAAATCCGTTGAGACGACACCATATGAACTGTGGTTTGGCAAGAAACCAAAGTTGTCGTTTCTTAAAGTTTGGGGTTGCGATGCTTATGTGAAAAAGTTTCATCCTGATAAGCTCAAACCCAAATCGGAGAAATGTGTCTTCATAGGATACCCAAAGGAGACTGTTGGGTACACCTTCTATCACAGATCCGAAGGCAAGACATTCGTTGCTAAGAATGGATCCTTTCTAGAGAAGGAGTTTCTCTCGAAAGAAGTGAGTGGGAGGAAAGTAGAACTTGATGAGGTAACTGTACCTGCTCCCTTATTGGAAAGTAGTTCATCACAGAAATCTGTTCTTGTGACTCCTACACCAATTAGTGAGGAAGCTAATGATGATGATCATGAAACTTTAGATCAAGTTACTATCGAACCTCGTAGGTTAACCAGAGTAAGATCCGCACCAGAGTGGTACGGTAATCCTGTTCTGGAGGTCATGTTACTTGACCATGACGAACATACGAACTATGAGGAAGCGACGATGAGCCCAGATTCCGCAAAATGGCTTGAGGCCATGAAATCTGAGATGGGATCCATGTATGAGAACAAAGCATGGACTTTGATTGACTTGCCCAATGATCGGTGAGCCATTGAGATTAAATGGATTTCCAAGAGGAAGACGGACGCTGATAGTAGTGTTACTATCTACAAAGCTAGAATTGTCGCAAAAGGTTTTCGACAAGTTCAAGGTGTTGACTACGATGAGAGTTTCTCACTCGTATCTATGCTTAAGTCAGTCCGAATCATGTTAGCAATTGCCGCATTTTATGAAATCTGGAAAATGGATAAACAAAATTGCATTCCTTAATGGATTTATTAAAGAAGAGTTGTATATGATGCAATCAGAAGGTTTTGTCAATCTAAAGTTGCTAACAAAATATGCAAGCTCCAGCGATCTATCTATGGACTGGTGCAAGCATCTCGGAGTTGGAATATACGCTTTGATAAGTTGATCAAAGCATATAGTTTTATACAGACTTGCGGTGAAGCCTGTATTTACAAGAAAGTGAGTGGGAGCACTACAGCATTTCTGATAAGTATATGTGAATGACATATTGTTGATCGGAAATAATGTAGAATTATTCTACAAAGCATAAATGAGTGTTTGTAAGGAGTTTTTCAAAAAATACCTCGGTGAAGCTGCTTACATATTGAGCATCAAGATCTATAGAGATAGATCAAGACGCTTGATAAAGTTTTTTCAATGAGTACATACCTTGACAAGATTTTGAAGTAGTTCAAAATGGAACAGTCAAAGAAAGAGTTCTTGCCTGTGTTACAAGGTGTGAAATTGAGTAAGACTCAAAGCCTGACCACGGTAGAAGATAGAAAGAGAATGAAAGCCATTCCCTATGCCTCAGCCATAGGTTCTATAAAGTATGCCATGCTGTGTACAAGATCTATTGTATACCCTACACTGATTTTGGCAAGGGAGTACTATAGTGATCTAGGAGTAGATCACTGGACAGCGGTCAAAATTATCCTTAGAGGAATAAGGATATGTTTCTCGATTATGGAGGTGACAAAAGGTTCGTCGTAAAGGATTACGTTGATGCAAGTTTTGACACTGATTCAGATGACTCTAAATCTCAATCTGGATGCATATTGAAAGTGGGAGCAATTAGCTAGAGTAGCTCCGTGCAGAGCATTGTTGACATAGAAATTTGCAAAATACATACGGATCTGAATGTGGCAGACCCGTTGACTAAACTTCTCTCACAAGCAAAACATGATCACACCTTAGTACTCTTTGGGTGTTAATCACATAGCGATGTGAACTAGATTATTGACTCTAGTAAACCCTTTGGGTGTTGGTCACATGACGATGTGAACTATGGGTGTTAATCACATGGTGATGTGAACTATTGGTGTTAAATCACATGGCGATGTGAACTAGATTATTGACTCTAGTGCAAGTGGGAGACTCAAGGAAATATGCCCTAGAGGCAATAATAAAGTTATTATTTATTTCCTTATTTCATGATAAATGTTTATTATTGATGCTAGAATTGTATTAACTGGAAAAATGATACATGTGTGAATACATAGACAAACAGAGTGTCACTAGTATGCCTCTAATTGACTAGCTCGTTAATCGAAGATGGTTGAGTTTCCTAGCCATAGACATGAGTTGTCATTTGATTAACGGGATCACATCATTAGGAGGAGGATGTGATTGACTTGACCCATTCCGTTAGCTTAGCACTTGATCGTTTAGTATTCTGCTATTGCTTTCTTCATGACTTATACATGTTCCTATGACTATGAGATTATGCAACTCCCGTTTACCGAAGGAACACTTTGTGTGCTACCAAACATCACAACGTAACTGGGTGATTATAAAGGTGCTCTACAGGTGTCTCCGAAGGTACTTGTTGGGTTGGCGTATTTCGAGATTAGGATTTGTCACTCCGATTGTCGGAGAGGTATCTCTGGGCCCACTCAGTAATGCACATCACTATAAGCCTTGCAAGCATTGCAACTAATGGGTTAGTTGCGGGATGATGTATTACGAAACGAGTAAAGAGACTTACCGGTAACGAGATTGAACTAGGTATTGAGATACCGACGATCGAATCTCGGGCAAGTAACATACCGATGACAAAGGGAACAACGTATGTTGTTATGCGGTTTGACCGATAAAGATCTTCGTACAATATGTGGGAGCCAATATGAGCATCCAGGTTCCGTTATTGGTTATTGACCGGAGACGTGTCTCGGTCATGTCTACATAGTTCTCGAACCCGTAGGGTCCGCACGCTTAAAGTTCGATGACGGTTACATTATGAGTTTATGTGTTTTGATGTACCGAAGGTAGTTCAGAGTCCCGGATGTGATCACGGACATGACGAGGAGTCTCGAAATGGTCGAGACATGAAGATTGATATATTGGACGACTATATTCGGACACCGGAATGGTTCCGGGGGTTATCGGATATATACTGGAGTACCGGGGGGTTACCGAACCCTCCCGGGGGTTATTGGGCCTCATGGGCCCAAGTGGTGGAAGAGGAGAGGCGGCCAGGAGGTGGCGCGCGGCCCCCCTTGCCCCAATCCGAATTGGGAAAGGGAAGGGGGCAGCGGCCCCCCTTCTCCTTCCTTCTCTCCACCTCCTCCTTCCCCCTTCTCCTAGTTGGAATAGGAAAGGGGGCAAAACCTACTTGGAGTAGGATTGCCCCCCCTTGGGCATGCCTCCTCCCCTTGGTCGGCCCCTCCTCCTCCCCCCCTTTATATACAGAGGAGGGGGGCACCCCATATACACAACAATTGATCCCTTGGATCTCTTAGCCGTGTGCGGTGCCCCCCTCCACCATAATCCACCTCGGTCATATCATAGCGGTGCTTAGGCGAAGCCCTGCGTCGGTAGAACATCATCATCGTCACCACGCCGTCGTGCTGACGAAACTCTCCCTCAAATCTCGGCTGGATCGGAGTTCGAGGGACGTCATCGAGTTGAACGTGTGCTGAACTCGGAGGTGCCGTGCGTTCGGTACTTGATCGGTCGGATCGTGAAGACGTACGACTACATCAACCGCATTGTGCTAACGCTTCCGCTTTCGGTCTACGAGGGTACGTGGACACACTCTCCCCTCTCGTTGCTATGCATCACGATGATCTTGCGTGTGCGTAGGAATTTTTTTAAAATTACTACGTTCCCCAACACTGAGTGCCCCAAGGATCAAGAGGGGGAAGTCAACCACTGCCTCTACGCCTCCACCTCAACCAATCGAGATGTCCCTGATCAAGATAGCCGCCTGTCGCTGTCACCATCCCCGGCGACAACAGGACTCGGAGGCACCCCTGCCAATCCCATAGAGTGCCCTTGCCACCATGGCCGGCCAAGGACAAGGAACATTGAGCCACCATGCTCCACCCGCTGGGCGCGCCTCCGACCGTAGAACTAAGTGCCCCAAGGATCAAGAGGGGGAAGTCGAACCACCGCCTCTACGTCAACCAATCGAGATGTCCCGATCAAGATAGCCGCCTGTCGCCCGCCCCGCCACGAGGTTAGATCTGGCTGCGCCGACGCCGAATCATGACAGCCGTCCCTGACCCCGAGCCCACACCCCCACCACGTCCATCCGCCACCACCGCTGCGCCTCCACTCCCACCAGCCGGGACCATGGCAGGGCGGACGCCCGCAGCTTGCGCCGATCATGGACTGCGACGCTGGTGTCCGGCCGCAGATCTGGATTGGCCGCCACCGGCCCAGGCGTGCCCGCCGTCGCGACCACCCCTCCATGCATGTGACCCGCGCTGGGCTACGCCACCTAGCCTGCCCATGCGCCGCAGCGCCATGGTCCAACACCGAGCCGCGACCCTGGTTCGTCGGCCCGCGTCAAGCCCCAACGCGCGAAGGAGAGAGAGTGACCCGCCGCCGCTAGCACCAGCCGAGCTTTGCCCGTCGGCGCGACCCGATGGCGACGAGGGGAGGAGAGGTAGGCGGGGCAGCGCTGCGTCTGCGGCTAGGGTTCCCCGTTGGTTGATCGTGGGAGCGATGCGAGGGGAGGAGGGGAGGACAAAATAAATATCAACCAAGCATGTGATGTTCTGTACTTGCTGTTGGGAAAAAGAACACTCAACTTACAAGTTTTACTCTGTAGATTGCCTTTTCTTTGTTTCTCTTTTATAAGTTTCTTTTCTTTTGTTTTTCCTTAACCTTTTGGAAATTAATATTTCTTTCATTTCTAATTCCACTATGCATTTTTAGTTTACGTAATTTATTAGTTTTCATGTACAAACCATTCTATAAATCAACATCAGAATCGCCCTAACCTGTCCGCACAATTGCTGTGGTTTGGTTCGGCGACCATCACTACAAACATCTGATGGCCGATGTGGTAAACCGCATTGGATGTCTACATCTCATATCGGATCTACAATGTGTTTCACATGTGGGATCTTGATGGTCCGATGAGGCCACAATGTCGTATCCATGCTCTTCGTGGATGTCTTAGAAATGTATGGATGTTCCGCTCTGTCCTAACAATGGATCGGGTGGAGCGTGAAACAATGTCTCAACGTTGGGTGAAAAGCCTTATTTGATGTGAGAATTTGCGTCGCCTGTTTTTAGGTGGGGAGGTTGTATTAGGGACTTTTGGGTCAGCAAGATTATGTCTTTTACTTTGCAAGATGGTCTCAGTCGGCACTCCTTCTTCCTCCTCTTGTTATGGAATTTGTTGGGTCACCATGGAGCAAAGATGCGCTAGGTGGGAATTCCTCTTCTTTGATTTTGTTTTTTAGGCTTTGCATTTGTCGATAAGTTGACTCGTTCATTCTTGATGGTTTGTCATCATGCTTTTGTAGAGGCCAGAGTTTACATTTTTGTCTTAGCTATGCAATAATAAAAACTATCAAGAACTTACGCATAAATCTCTCTTCTCCTCCAACAGTTTATCTTCTTCTCCTTTCAATCTCCATCAGTCACTCCATCCACAACATCAGTTAATCAAAGGACCATAATTCCCCAATCTTTCGTTCCTATGAAAAAATTGAGTAGCCACTATCAAAAGAAGCCTAAGCAACTTCTTCTCACGGATATGAGCAAGAAGAACCATAGCAAATTAAATGGTATGAACCATGTTTCTACATCTACATAACCCAATACCTCCCATTTCTATCAATCATACTAATGGTTATGCCAATGAGCTAGCAATAGAAAACATAACGTGGTGGAGAGATAATGAGAGGCAATAAAGCTAGACAAAGAACTTACAAATAATGGTGAGACACAAAGAAAACGTGAAAATGGTAGTTGTAATTGTGTAAGAGGGTAAGGGTGGGACTATTCGATAGACGCCGCACACTATTAGCAAGTAGTGAGGACAACAGAGGAGGAGATGACATTACAATCAATGTTACGAAGGAATGCATGTCGAATTTGCAGTCTTGTGGTGTGCGAGGTAATGTTGTTGACATGTTGCACATAAATCAATAATGTAAAGGAATATGGATATGAGAGTTAATCTTGCTTTGACAGAGAACATTACATGTTTATGAGTATTATCCTCGAGATACTCTCTGTAGAAAGAGCTTGAAGCAAATGCAGAAGTTACACAACTTATCTCACTTAACTCCGAAGATTCTGGAATCGATATATAGATTTAATACTTTCTTTTTTCAAACGATAAGAATCTTGAAGGTAAGGAAAACAGATCTCTAATACTTCTATTTGATAACAAGAAAACTAAAATGAACATGTATTGTTCAATATTAGAGTTACACAACTAATGGTAGCGGACAAATGCTTCCAACCGCTCCTATACTTACAACCTCTTAATTATAATTTTGACCAGTCACCCTAATAACACCTTACCAGATCGAACGAAAGGATTAATACTCACAGCAAGTGGTCCTCGCTGTTGATCTCGATATAGTTTGGTAGACATTATTCCTGGCGAAAAATTAATGGTGTATATAGAAATAAGCTGAAATATGCACTAATTATAACCTTCTAATCGTATGCTTATAATTTTTGGGATATCATGGCATGGACAAAAAGTTTGTACACACTTTGCGGTGAATAAATTGCATGTTGTTCAACCTTGATTCGCGCAAACAATATCCGTTGCATGCCAGTTAAATGCCATGATGAGAATGACCAACCCTCTAAAGTACAAAGATATTTGAGAGTCGATGTGTTGCCTGCCAGCCTTTGTTACTGGGTGCAACGTCCCACGTGTTGCTGACCTATGTTCATAATTTGTCTTCGATAGAACTTATTCTTCAGTCCCTAAGTTGAGATTCCAGCTATGAATTTCTTTCACGGATTACCAATGCTAGCCAAAGCATTAACAACAACTATGAATTTTATTTCTACGCCATTTGATAAATAGTTATTTGGAACTAAACTAGTTGCCATCACATCTATGCAACTGATCAAGCGCAATACCCGACAACGCAAATCATAAGAACACTCTTGCATCCCTGGCGATCCTTGTATATTGGGAGATTTGAAACAAGCAAAATGCTAGAGTTTTCATCAATGTGAGTGAGCACCATGTTTCCGGTCCTTATGAAGAAGACTGTGTGATGCCTTAATTTGGGTGGTGGCAGCTGCAGGTGATCTAAGAGAGAAGTCGTTCTATGACTATGTGATTTTACACACCATTTTTTTGGGCGTTCTTTTAATAAATATGTGCACCTCACTTGAAGTTTTTTAAGTAAATTGAATAATAATAAGTACATGTGAAGTACCACGTAATAATAGTGATGAATATTTTAAAACCATAACCAAGTAGGGCGGCAAGAAAAGCTCGAGGTTCGTGAGCCGCTCGAGATCGACTCGTTTTTTGGCTCGACTCGAGATCGACTCGGATGGAAACAAGCCGAGTACGAACACTTTCTGTAGCTCGATCAAGGAACGAGCAGATCTTGAGCCAATCCTAGCTCGCTCAATTTTAGCTCGATGGCTCAACATAATATCATTATGTTAAATGATCATGCCATATATGAAATGGAAATAGGATAATTTATAACCATATATGTCGTATAGGATTTTTCTCCATTTTATTTACCAGCAAGCATGGAAGCTTAATTAAGTGTAGAGAAAATTTAGGCCTTATTATGGTACGTGGTCAGCTGTGTGTTAAATATCATGTCATTTATGGCAAAAGTTCTAAAGCATATCGTTTTTCTTTTCTTTCATCCACCAAGATGAGCTCTCCCGAGGATGATGACATGGATGTACCTTCAGTTGTGTCAATTTCATGTCATCTAGTTGGTACTATAGTTTATAAATAAATGAAGGATCTCTGAATAATGTTTTGATTGGAAGAACATTTTTGTAGTGCTTTTTTATGTCATGTTGTGCTTTATCTAGTTGAAATAATAGTTGTAGATTATATAATTTTTATCGTCTCGTTTTGCTCGAAACTAGCTCGAGATCGTTACAAGCTGAGCACGAGTCATGTTCTACAGCTCGACCTTGAGCTTCACTCAGTATGAGCTCACTCAAATTTTAATATGAGTTGAGCTGAGCCAACTTCAACTCGCTCGAACTCGACTCGTTTGCAGCCCTATAACCAAGTGGGGAGGGGGGGGGGGGGGGTTGGAAGTTGGCATCAAACATACACATTTTCATGTTAAGTCAGGCATCCGGAGCTGAATGGGCCGCAATTAGGGTGGCCCATTAGAAAATAGGTAAATTTATTTTTGTTATTATTCAGAAATATCAACAATTTACCTTTATCTTACTCATTTATATATAAATAATTTAATAATAAAAGAATTTAAAATATTCACGCATATAAAAAAACACTTGTGTTTCTAAACACATGTATTTAAAAATATGTTCACGTATTTTAAGAAAATGTTTATGTAATTTACAAAATTTCATGTGATTAAAAAGGTGTTTACATATTTACAAAAAATATATACATAATTGAATAAAGTGTTCATGTGTTTTAGGAAATGCTCATTGGTTATAAGAAGTGAATCACGCCTAGTAAAGATATTTGAAGTTGTAGTTTCAAACTGCTCATATTTTGAGCTACAATTGGAATAATCTGTCCTACCTAACGTTGTACGTGATCCATTCTCTTCATGCCATCAAATCTCTCAACTTCATTACAGCAGTTTTCAAGTACAACTACCGCCTATATATTTACACTATCAGTTTCCCCTCCCCCGCGTCTGTTTTGCATGTCAGTTTCCCATCGTTGAAAGAATTAGTGATAATGATAGGTTTGTTGTTCTTTTTTCTCACGTTTCCGCTCGTTATCTCGGCAGTCTAGCCATTGGATGGGAGTGATAGGTATCGGGAGAGAGCTAGCAACAAGAATTCCATGCACTTGATCGTGGTTTGTTGATCAATGGAGTTGTGACGAGTACTGTTGGGTTGCTGGGAGCTTGATGATGACGAACCCGACGCCAAGAACTACTCCATTTTCACGGCTCCCGCCTCCTCGTAGTGCCATGACGACGGTGATAAAGCGGAGATGGAGGGCGACAAGGCAATAACGGACTACAATCAGCCGCCCAGCGGGATACAGGCTCCTTGTCGCCGTGCACATGCCAAGCCTGACGAGCAACACCGGGGCGAAGTCGAACCTGCATGGTGGCGACGGTCGAGTGGGGCGCAGAGACGATGGCGCTGGATGTGAGCGCGTTGGATGCAGCCGCACTGGAGCTGCATGCAGTGCAAAGAACAGAGGGTGGCGCTGCACCTGTAGCCTCTGTTTTTTCTCCCTTGGATCCATCATGGATCGGGTTACACTTTCACAAAGATAATGGAACAAAAATAAAAGATAGCAAACAACCAAAATGGGGAGTCTAAACTAAATTACAGCTGCCGCAAAAGGCTAAGAGCAGAAAAGGATTTTATAGGACTTCAAAATGAGGCTCATCCTTACATTCCTTTCCAAGTGTATTGGTTATCAGTACATCTCTCACATTTAGCTAGCACAATGAAAAATGTTCTAACCATGGATGCATTAGTTAGCTGTCACCGGTTAATTATGGGAAGATTGTCTCATCTTTTAACCTTGGCAGTTAGTCCAAAGATTCCTCGTGACTTTATACCTTTCTTTTCGGTTTTATACAAGACAAATTAGTCGTTGGATGCATGAGCATGCTTTGGACTAAGAATACAATTCTAGAGGGTATGCAAATTAAAGGTGCTGAAGGGACCACATCCATCCAACTACAACATCACTGGAAAAGAAAAGGCACCTTCAGTTCAGGAACAAAAGAGAACACGTACGTCTCTGCACGCGCGCTTGTGCCTGAGCCTGAGCCTGACGACTGTTGAGCCATGATGCTGCTGCTGAACTGAAACTGTAGTTAGTACAGGCAGCTGTATTTAGCTGCTGCTGCTGAACTGAAACTCTAGTACACAAAACTGAACTGAACTGTAGTAGTATCTCAAGCCTTTATCAGTTATGTACAGGTGTTAACAGTAACATGTGTTTGTTCAGTAATCACTAATCAGTATGTCATATGTACGTGTCAGTGAGTATATGTATGTGGTAAGCATCCACCGGTGGTAGTGTGTCGGTGATACACATGACGTGGACGAATGTACATCCGAGAAAAACAAGACAGCAGTCGCTGTGTGCCAGTCGAAAGATTTACTATTTGACGACAACGTCTGTGGCCATCGCTAGTTTAGTGTGTTTCTGATGACGCATAATATTTTTGAGAACTTTCAGTCAGGTGCGACGTCCCTGTCCTCCATCGCTTTCGGGGAGGTGCAGATCCAATAAACCCGCAGCAAGAAGTAGCCGTTCCATGCAACGTGCATGGGACACGATGGGGAAAGGTCAAGGTCGGCGAGGACAAGTGTTCTTAAATCCTTATTAGCGGTCGTCGACATTTTGCTTCGCAGGCCTTTGCTACTGGGCTTAACGTTTCTGTGCTTTGTTAAGCTATCTCCGCAAATGTAATTAGATTTTATTCTTCGGACCCTAAATCAAGATTCCAGCTATGGATTTCGGTCATGCAGTAGTAATGCTCGCCAAAACATTCACTAGTAGAAAAAGAGGCTTCCATACGCCCCCATTAGTCCCCAAAATAATCGAACCGCGACAAAAGGGGTCTTTAGTCGCGGTTCGGGAGGAGACCCGCGACCAACTATCTGGGCCCAGCGCGCTCGGTCCACAGCTGGCTGACGGGAGGGGCTTTAGTCCCGGTTGGCCTGGCCAACCGGGACTAAAGGCCCATCCAGCTGGCGGACGGGAGGGGCTTTAGTCCCGGTTGGCCAGGCCAACCGGGACTAAAGGCTCATCCCTATATATAGGACTCAGCTCACTTCACTTCACTCAGCTCACTTCACAATATTCAGAAGGGGGTGGTGAGTTTGCTTTTGGTTCCTCCTATGCACACAAGGTGTTCGATGAAATGCCCGAGAGCCTGAAACAAACATGATATGAAGTGTCCGAGCCACACTTGAGCTTTCTCATTTATTTTTCCTCCGTGATCGCGGTTAGCAACTTGAACCTTTCATGTGTCATTGATAAAATATGCATGTGTGTAGTTCATTGTTTAATTTGTATTATTTCTAGCTAGTTAGTTTAACAAATGCATGATGGTTAATTATATACTTTATATAATAATAATGCAGATGAATCGGCAATGGATGTACGGTCCCCGACTCTCCGGCGAGTTCACTACGGGTTTGAAAGATTTCCTCGTAGTGGCAAATGCGAACAAGCAGCAAGGTTTTATTATCTGTCCATGTGCTGTCTGTAAGAATCAGAAGGGTTACTCCTCCTCAAGAGACGTTCACATGCACCTGCTTCGGCACGGTTTCATGCGAAGCTATAATTGTTGGACCAAGCATGGAGAAAGAGGGGTTAGAATGGAAGAAGATGAAGAAGGGGATGATATCGATGACAACTATCATGATCATTTCGGTGATACTTTCATGGAGGATGATGCTGAAAGTGGGGAAGGGTTAGGTGAAGGTGAAGAAGAGGCACATGATGAGCCCGCTGATGATCTTGGTCGGACCATTGCTGATGCACGGAGACGCTGCGAAACTGACAAGGATAGGGAGAATTTGGATCGCATGTTAGAGGATCACAAAAAGTCATTGTATCCAGGATGCGATAATAGTCTGAAAAAGCTGGGCTGCACACTGGATTTGCTAAAATGGAAGGCACAGGAAGGTGTAGGTGACTCATCATTTGAAAATTTGCTGAAAATGTTGAAGAATATGTTTCCGAAGAATAACGAGTTGCCCGCCAGTACGTACGAAGCAAAGAAGGTTGTCTGCCCTCTAGGTTTAGAGGTTCTGAAGATACATGCATGCATTAACGACTGCATCCTCTACCGCGGTGAATACGAGAATTTGAATGAATGCCCTATATGCACTGCATTGCGTTATAAGATCAGAGGCGATGACCCTGGTGACGATGTTGAGGGCGAGAAACCCAGGAAGAGGGTTCCCGCCAAGGTGATGTGGTATGCTCCTATAATACCACGGTTGAAACGTCTGTTCAGGAACAAAAAGCATGCCAAGTCGTTGCGATGGCACAAAGAGGACCGTAAGTCCGACGGGGAGTTGAGACACACCGCTGATGGAACGCAATGGAGAAAGATCGACAGAGTGTTCAAAGATTTTGCAGCTGACGCAAGGAACATAAGATTTGGTCTAAGTATTGATGGCATGAATCCTTTTGGTGAGCAGAGCTCCAGCCATAGCACCTGGCCCGTGACTCTATGCATCTACAACCTTCCTCCTTGGTTGTGCATGAAGCGGAAGTTCATTATGATGCCAGTGCTCATCCAAGGTCCAAAGCAACCCGGGAACGACATCGATGTGTACCTAAGGCCATTAGTTGATGAACTTTTATAGTTGTGGGCCAGACCTGGTGTACGTGTCTGGGATGAGCACAAAGGAGAGGAATTTGACCTACGAGCGTTGCTTTTTGTAACCATCAACGATTGGCCTGCTCTCAGTAACCTTTCGGGACAGACAAATGAGGGATACAATGCATGCACGCACTGCTTACATGAGACTGAAAGTGTACGTTTGGTTAATTGTAAGAAGAACGTGTACCTGGGTCATCGTCGATTTCTTCCCCGAAATCATAACGTAAGAAAGAAAGGCAAGCATTTCAACGGCAAGGCAGATCACCGGCCGAAGCCTGCGGAACGTACTGGTGCTGAGATATTTGATATGGTCAAGGATTTGAAAGTCATCTTTGGAAAGGGTCCTGGCGGACAATCAGTTCCGCGGGGAGTTGACGGGCACGCACCCATGTGGAAGAAGAAATCTATATTTTGGGAGCTAGAATATTAGAAAGTCCTAGATGTCCGCTCTGCAATCGACGTGATGCATGTTACGAAGAATATTTGCGTGAACCTGCTAAGCTTCTTGGGCGTGTATGGGAAGACAAATGATACAAAGGAAGCACGGCAGGACCAGCAACTTTTGAAAGACCCAGATGACCGGCATCCGGAATGGTTTCAAGGTCGTGCCAGCTACGCTCTTACCAAAGAAGAGAAGGTCATTTTTTTTAATGCCTGAGCAGTATGAAGGTCCCGTCTGGCTTCTCGTTGAATATAAAGGGAATAATAAACATGGCGGAGAAAAAGTTCCAAAACTTGAAGTCTCACGACTGCCACGTGATTATGACGCAATTGCTTCCGATTGCTTTGAGGGGGCTCCTACCGGAAAATGTTCGAGTAGCCATTGTGAAGCTATGTGCATTCCTCAATGCAATCTCTCAGAAGGTAATCAATCCATAAGATCTACCACGGTTACAGAATGATGTGGTCCAATGCCTTGTCAGTTTCGAGTTCGTGTTCCCACCATCCTTCTTCGATATTATGACGCACCTCCTGCTCCACCTAGTCGAAGAGATTTCCATTCTCGGTCCTGTATTTCTACACAATATGTTCCCCTTTGAGAGGTTCATGGGAGTATTAAAGAAATATGTTCGTAACCGTGCTAGGCCAGAAGGAAGCATCGTCAAGGGCTATGGAAATGAGGAGGTAATTGAGTTCTGTATTGACTATGTTCCTGACCTTAACCGGGACTAATGCTCTGTCTATATATACGGCACTTAGCATTTTCCGCCACCTCCCATTCTCCTCTGGACGCCGAAGCCCTGCCCCGACGCCGATCGACGCCGACGCCACCAGGCTGCTGCCCCGACGCCGATCGACGCCGACGCCCTGCCCCCAGTGAGCTCCGCCGCCCCCCACTTCCCCTGCCCTGCGCGCCGCCGCCCCCGCCCCAAGTGAGCTCTGCCGCCGCCCCTGCCCTGCCCTAGCGCGCCGCCGCCGCCCCGCCCCTGCCCTGCCCCTGCGCGCCGCCGCCGCCCTGCCCTGCCCCTGCCCGCCGCCCGCCGCCCCTGGCCCTGCCCCTGCCCGCCGCCCGCTGCCCCTGCCCCTGCCCTGCCCGCCGCCCGCCGCCGCCTGCCTGCCGTCCTCCGCCTCCCGCCGCCGCCTGCCGTCCTCCGCCTCCCGCCGCCGTACAGTGTGTATGAAAAAAACCCATACATCCAAAAAAATAAGTTTTCAAAAAAACTTAATCATGTGTTTAAAAAATGTTAAATGTATATATAAAAATGTTAAATGTTAAATGTGTTTCAAAAAAAGGAATAACAAAGAAACCAAATGAAAACCAAAAAGAAAAACAAAGAAAACAAAACAAAAGAAACCAATGCAAAGGAATGAAATCAAGAAAATCGAGAAAGAAACAAAGAAAACCAATGAAAACCAAGAAAAACAAAATAAGAAAAGGAAGAAGAAAAGGAAGAAGAAAAGGAAAAAGAAAAGGAAGAAGAAAAGGAAGAAGAAAGGAAGAAGAAAAGGAAGAAGAGAAAAGGAAGAAGAGAAAAGGAAGAAGAAAAGGAAAAAGAAAAGGAAGAAGAAAAGGAAAAAGAAAAGGAAGAAGAAAAGGAAAAACAAAATAAGAAAAGGAAAAAGAAAAGAAAAAAGAAAAGGAAAAACAAAATACTTGGCAGTGCTAAACAAAAACTTCTATGCAAATTAGTGCTCAATAATCTTATTTTTTAATTCCTCCTCTATGTCCCCTTAATCTTATTTTTTAATTCCTTTATACTTAAAGAATTTTTACTACATGCAGGAGTGACATATGGCGGACGATAGAGCCGAGCCACTTAGGGATCCGGAGGCTGAACGTTATTTAATGGGCATCATCAACAACGAGATTCCTTATGTGCCGGGCTCAGAATATGAGCAAGAAGAGGATGTAGTCTCTTCTTTTCTGAACCTTGACGGTGGAACAGACATTGTCGATGATCAAGAAGGTGAAGGAACGGACATTGTCGACGGAGGTCAACCGTCAACAAACGACGATCTCGAATTGCAAGTAGCAACCACCTCCGGCGAGGTATATATATACATTGAGCCTCTCGTGATACAAACTTACTGAAATGTGAATACATATGTATTAACGCGCGCGACTCTCTTTCTTTTTTTAGCCCTCGGCCGGATCGAGTACGACAAAGCGTGGCAAATCCAAGGCGATGAAAACAGGAGAAACATATGCCATTGAGTTTGTCAGTGAAACCGGCAAGCCCCTACAGCACACCTCAAAGTTTATCAACCAATGCGGAGTCGTTGTTAGAGACAACGTCCCGATCACCGTCCAGGAATGGAAGGAGCCAAAGAAGGCACGTCTTGGTTTCAGTTTTGTCGACAAGAGAACGAAAAAGGATTGCTGGAGAAAGCTTATGGAACATTTCATTCTACCTCCAGAATACAACAAAGTCGATGAATTCGGTAACGAGGTTCCGGGTGGACGTGAGAGGAGGAGGCTAGTTAAAGAGTTCGCTCTTCAGAAGATGGGCGAAGCATTCCGGAACTTCAAGAAAAATTTAACCCGTGACTATGTCAACAAGGGCAAGACTCCGGATTTCAATGGACAACATGAGAAACTCAAAGATGACTGGCCAGAATTTGTGAGGCAAAAGCAATCGGAGCATTTCAAGGAAATATCGAAAAAAATAAGGATAATGCGAGTAAGAAAAAGTTCCATCATATTATGGGGCCAGGAGGATACCGCCTTTCGGAGCCTAAGTGGCAGAAGATGGAGGAGGACCTGAGGGTGCGAGGAATCCCTCTAGGTACAGAGGGATGGGACCCAAGGGCCAAAAGTTGGTGGTACGGGCATGGGGGATCGCTAGACCCGGAGACAGGGGTGTGTGTTCACCGGAAGAAAAAGTTTGCTCCCACCCAAGCCCTTATTGACGCAATGACCCAAGCTCAAGAGGGCTTGATCAAGTTCAACAGAGAGAAAGACGCACTGACAACAGCCCTCGGGAATGATGAACACGGAGGACGTGTACGAGGCAAAGGCAAAGTTCCGTGGAAAGTAGGGTTTTCCCAGGACAATGA
Source organism: Triticum aestivum (assembly GCF_018294505.1). NCBI lineage: Eukaryota > Viridiplantae > Streptophyta > Magnoliopsida > Poales > Poaceae > Triticum > Triticum aestivum. The sequence goes on from NC_057814.1 coordinate 563,672,729, forward strand.
CCCGTACTGTTACAGAAGCCGTAAGAGAAAGACGGACCGGGATGCAGATCTTATGGCGAAGTTTGCATCGGAACTCCATGAGTTGAAGCAGACCGTGCATGAACTAGTAAAAGAAAAATCGGCTGCAGGGCCGCATGAAGATCATGAAGCGGATTGCGGAAGCCAGCAGCGGAGAAGCAGCGTGGCTTCCACGGATGCCCCGCCTGGTGCTAGTGCACCGATGATCGAGATTCGTGCACCGGAGCCTCGCTACCCCGTGGATGATGTAAAGGAGATGAAAGAATGTGATCTGCATTATCCCGTGGGGAACGTTTCCACGAAGGTAGCTAGCGGCAGTGCTTTACCCTGTACACCTGGAGCACTCCACCACAACAACCCCATTGCATATGGCTATGCTCGTGTCACGGTGGAAGACATAGTCCAAGGGTTTGAGGACCTGGAGATTGACAAAGCTACACCCGAAGGGGAGAGAAGACTTGGAGATGTCAAGCGCCAGATCATTCTATGGAAAAAGAAGTACATAGTGTTTCCAGGCGAGGCGCCAAGGCTAACAAGTCCACCCCCCTCCGATGGTGGTGGTGGTGGTGGTGGCGGTGGTGGTGGTCATGGTGGTTCACCTACACCTCCTTCACGCTATTCGACGCCGTCCCCCGATCCACAACCTCCGGCGGGTACGACGCCCCCCAATCCTCCTCCGGCGGGTACGACACCCCCCAATCCACCTCCGGCGAAGAAGCAGAAGCAGGCGGACAGCAAGGAAACCCGCTCCTGGACTATTAACCCGGACCCTTATGTACCTAAGACCACAAGGGTACCGGAGCCATCACTGAAGCCTCTCCTCCCAAGGCCTTGGGAACTTAGTGAAGCTGAAACCAAATTGGCCGCGTCTGCTCATTATGAGAAATGGAAGGCGGATATGAAGGCGATAAAAGAGCCTGAGCCCAAGCAAGTATTCACTGAGAAGCAAAAGAAGTGGGCTAAGGATTTTTTAACGACACCGTCCCAAGCCGAGCTGAATATGCCTGACGACTATGGACATGAACTTCGTAGGCAAGCAAAAATATTGAAGGAGGAGAAAGAAGAAAGTAAAAAAGCGGGAAACAAGTTGACCAGCTCGGGATGCAGAATAAACAATCGATCCCCCCGCTCATAGTGAAAGCCGGTCCGGAAGAGGACCCCGAGATCATAGCAGCTGCGGCAGCACTTGGATTGACAGTAGCGAGTGCCATGAAACAAGCGTCCGAGATGGGTTTGACTCTTTGTGCCTTCTTAGGCCTTGAGGATGCGCCAGTATGTGAGATAGCATTACAATATGTGCGGAATGGGCCTCTCGTCGAGCCTGCGCGGGAAAAGGGTCTACCACCACAAATGCGAAATCTGCTACGTTGGTACAAGCAATTCATAACATGGGCCGACAAAGAATATGTTTATGCGGATGTTACAGAGGAGCATCACACCAAACGGTACTCTGTACAAGTTCATATGAGTGAATTGTTCCAGCTGTTCAATCTGCGCGACCTCGACAAATCTATGCTGAGTTGCTACGTTCTGTAAGTGATTTATTTCTACCTCATCTCGTTCTTCATTGCCTGCACTATATATATATATATATATATATATATATATATATATATATATATTGTCCTAACTATATTGTTGCGTACGCTATTATGCAGATTGAAGATTTGGGAATGCAAAATAAGAAACATCCATGATGTTGGGTTCATTGACCCACATATCGTTAATGGACATGTGTTACAAAATCACCCCGAAGACGTGGAGAAATACTTGTACAAGTTTCTTAGAAAGCATCAACTCAAAAGTCATATTCTATTTCCTTACCATTTTGGGTGAGTGTTTCTCTCTTGTGCCCATTCTCTTTTGTTTACTCCATGCATGGTATGTCTAATCGATGAGTTATGCATGACTGTGCATGTAACGTGTCCGCAGGTTCCACTGGATTCTGCTAAATATTGAACTTCACACCTCCAGAGTTCTAATCATGGACTCTATGGATTCGGATCCAAAGCGTTGGGCCGACATGAGAAAAATGCTGCAAAAGTTATTATTTTCAATCATTTGAGCTCTATATCGATCGGTCTCTTTCGTTCATTTCCTAATATCAAGTAACTAATAACTCCCTTGTTCATTTAATTTTCTTTGCCCTGTAGGGTTTGGAGACGATTCTCAGAAGAAATTGTCGGTGAATTCCAACATGAGCTAGATTTTAGAAGGTTAGTTAATGTGGATAAGCAGCCACCGGGGACCAATCTATGTGGATACTATGTTTGTGAGAACATCCGGAGACACACCTCTGAGCGGAAGGCATCGGATAGCGTGTGGAAGGCGACGGATAACTTGCGGAGGAGGCTTAGTCCAGAAGCTCGCTTCCGACCAATTCAAGATGAATTAGCAGGATTTTTCATGAGGGAAGTCATCAATCCTAAAGGAGAACACTATACCGAGGACGAAGAAATTTATATGCATACCCGAGATTGGAACTTGTTCGAAGTTGTATATGGTCATCCATCCTAATTGTGTATGGAAACTTGTTCGAAGTTGTATATGGTCACCTGAGATTGAATATATATTATATATTCCTCTTGAATTCTTCTTGTTTGAAATTTCATATGCATGTATATAGTAGCGTATAATATGTGTACTGAAACTTCATCAAAATTAAAATAAAACACAAAATAAAATATAAAAGAAATAAAACACTACAAATTAAAAAGAAACCAGGTTTAGGGGGGCTAAAACCCTAAACCCGCGGAGGAGGCCTTTAGTCCCGGTTAGCCACGAGAACCGGGACTAAAGGTCCTCCGCCCCGACCGTCCCCTGGCGCCCACGTGGACGGGCCTTTAGTCCCGGTTAGCCACGAGAACCGGGACTAAAGGTCCTCCGCCCCGACGGACCCCTGGCGCCCACGTGGACGGACCTTTAGTCGCAGTTTGTAAGAGGCGCGACTAAAGGGGGGGGGGTCTTTAGTCGCGCATATTTAGTCCCGGTTGCACAGCCGGGACTAAAGGCCTTTGCGAACCGGGACTAAAGGCCCATTTTCTACCAGTGATTAATAGCAGGTTTGATATTTTTGATGTTTGAGAAATAGTTTTATTTTGAATTGAGCGAGTTGCGAGCATGTCTATGCAACCGCACAAGCATGTTTAGAGACCGCTATCACCTCGACAAGGCAAGTCATGAGAAGGCTATTGCAACCTTGGTGATGCTTGCCTATTGAGAGATTTTAAACAGGAGAAATGTCAAAGTTTTCCCGAATATGAGTGTACCTGTCGTGGAATAGTCACGGCAGATGCCCTTGTGAAAGGACTTAGTCGTGGAGCCATCGCAACTAGGAAGCTTAAAGGGGTTAAAGCGGGACAAAGGACACGAGGGTTATACTGGTTCGGCCCCTTACGGTGAAGGTAAAAGCCTACTCCAGTTGAGGTGGAATTACTAGGGTTTCGATGACCAGGGAGCGAATCCGCTATGCCTGGCTACCGATTTGATGTTATCTCTCTTAAGCCGCCGGCGGGTCATCCCCTTATATACACGGGTTGACGCCCCGCGGCCTACAGAGTCCCGGACGGCTTATAAACAGTATCCGGCTCGGTAACTAGTTAATCTTGCCTTACAACACAAGTCACGCCATTACGGCGGTTTATCATTACGGGCCTTAAGTCACCTACGGGCTTTAGGCCCTTTATTGAACCGCCATCTTCAAGCTTGATATTGGGCTTCATATGATGAATTGCCATAACGTAACCCGGCCCCTCCTGGGCGGGTTACGCCAGTAGTTATATCCCCAACATTAGGCCCCAGATCGATTTGAACTGGTTCATGTCGATCTTCAATACCTTAAGAAGAAAACTTCTGGCTTCTGTCTGTGCAAAAGTTATGACCCGCCGTGACGTCATCTTCTGGATTCCTGATAACCCGCCATGACGTCATCTTCCATTAAATTTATTTTTTATTCTGTCATATCCCAACGGATCTTTATCTTAATAACCATCCTGAAAATCGAGGCGTCGGAGCCGCTGGGTAATCAAGTTTTTGGCCTCCTCGTTTTTCGCGCCCACTTATCAGTCCTTCCTTATAAATAAGCACGACCAGGTCTTTTCTCATTCTCCCCCTTTCTATCGTCTTCCTCCTCTCTCGACCTTGCTGCCGCTCGAGCTCCGCCGCCGCCGCCGCAACAGAGCACCTCATCTTCGTCGATCTTGGCCGCTGCATCAACCTGAATCGACCAGAGAACAGCGGCGATTCTCCACTGTGAATCTGCAGCCGTAAGTCTCCTCCTTCTCGAACGTCAGATCTGCATTGGGGTTTCCAAGTTCTTCCCTGTTCTTTGTGGTTCATCACGGTTTCTTCGTAGTTCTTCCACTGCGGCCTTATTTGATCCAAAAGTAATGTGGAAACTTATGCGGTAGTTGTTTCGCGTCCATTTTAATACTAGCAGATCCCTTTCCTTCATGCAGAGGCCTCACTAGAACTCACGAACTCATCTGTACCTGTTTTTAGGTCTAGAATATTTTCTTTTCTGAACGACCATTTGATCCAAAATAACAGCTGCAACTTGTGAAACTTGTTTGTGCGACACTTAGGCAAAAACTGTATCCGTTATCCATGATGGCTCTTACCGCCGGCTTAACGAGGCAATGCTCAATGAATGATCCTGATCACTCATAGTGGATTTAAATAATTTAATTGCTACTATTTCCCATGGCGGCTTAAACAATCTGACATAATTATCCATATATCATTAGGCCCCTTCGTAAGCCGCCATCTTGAATATGAATTGAAGTATTTTCTCCGGCTTAAATTTGAACCAGAAATTTTTATTTTGTCATAGGCTTCCATCCTTCATAATGCCGCCCAAGGCTCCCAAAGCACCCATCACATGCAACTGGGTTAAATCCATCGTCACTGATAGCATCTTAGCAAATTTTGTGAAGACTGGTTATCTGCCGAAGAAAGAGGTCATGTCCTATCGTGCTCCTGATCCGTCAGAAGAAAAACCTCAACCCAAGGATGGGGAAGTTGTCATCTTTACTGATCACATGAACCGGGGCTTTGCTCCACCCGGCTCAAAAAATTTCAGAGACGTCCTGCACTTTTTTGACCTGCGACCTCAAGACATCGGACCCAATTCCGTGTCAAATATCTGCAATTTCCAAGTGTTCTGTGAGGTGTACCTTGGAGAAGAACCCAGCTTATTACTCTTTAGAGAGTTATTTTATCTGAACCGCCAAAACGAATGTGCCAATGGGCCCAGCTTGGAACTCGGCGGAATCTCAATCCAACGACGGAGAGATTGTCTCTTCCCTTATGCTGAGCCGCCAAGTCACCCTAAAGATTGGAACCAGACATGGTTCTACTGTCAAGACACTTCTCCGGCTGATGAGAACCCTCTGCCCGGCTTTCGCGCCCTGCGACTGGAGTCAAATCACCCCTTGCCAGATAAATTATCTCCAGCTGAACGTCAACCACTTGCTCCCACCATCAACAAGATCAAAGCTCTTCTGGGGAACGGCCTAAATGGCATTGATCTGGTCCGGGTTTGGATTGCCTGGCGGGTTATCCCCTTAAGCCGCCGCCCCGGCTTGATGTGCGATTACACTGGCCTGAACAATGATCCTCTACGGCACAGTCCCGACGACTTACCCGAAGACGTTGTTGATGACATGACCAAGTCTCTTCTGAACGAAAGCCTGGCCGATTGCGGGAAAGTGGGCTTAAGCCCTTTCTGCAAAGCTAACCCAGCTCCAGCGGTAAGCCATTGACTTGAGCATTTTACTTCCCACCTTGATAATGTTGTCTTTACTCAAAAACCTTTGTTGCAATTTGCAGGCTGATGACAAATTTTGGAAGGTCAAGTATGACCATGAGGCTGCAAAGAGAGCCAGAAAAGCTAAGAAAGCCGCCAGGAAAGCCGCTCCCCGTAAGAAGGGAAGCAAGCCTAGCGCCTCGGATATGTTTCATCTGGACGATACCTCCGAGTCAGAGGTAGCTCTTGACTCTTTAGGTTCCTTTTTAACCATCTTATTGACACTGATTATCAGCAGGAGGATACAGGAGCGAGTACTGCAGTGATTGAAGAGGTAACTATAATTTCCTCCGACTCCGAGCCTTTGCCGAGACAGAAAGTCCGAAGAGTAACCCGGAAAGTAAGATTTTCACATCCTTTAGCTTATCAAGATCCTCAATTTCTTTTGAAGCGACAGATTCACGAAAGTCGGAGGCAGACCCGGACCAGTAAAGATGCAGACCTCTCCTCTGGCTTACCTGATGCAACAAGAAAACGCCGGACTGAGGTTACCTTCGATTTACATTCTTTGTATCCTTTGGCAGGTTTCACTCGTCAATCACTCAATTTTTCTGACTCAAACTATCAGGGGACTTCACCTTCTTCCGGCGACTCAATGAAATCTAACATGCCGGCTTTCAAAACCGCCCCAGGGTAATGATAATTTGTTTATCTTGTGTTTATCTTACTCATGTTTTTGTACTAACCCTTTGATTCCTAGTGTGCAAGTGAAGCCCAGCAAGAAGGCGAGGAGAAGTAAGCCGGCCGAAGAGCCGATCTTAGCTGAATCGGAGCTCAGAACGACTGCTGCCGATACTTCTGTTCCTGAGCCGCCGCCTGAACCAGCTCATGATGCTCCAACTTCCACCACTGATCCATCTGTCGAACAAACTATGGAAAGCTCTGAGAACCCGGAGGTCCCCAGCTCGGCCATGATGGATGACCCGGAGGTCGAAACCACCCGGACGGACTTTGTTGAACCGACCTACCGCGCTGGCCAAATGTTCTGCCAAAGAAGAACTTCTGGAACGCCGCAAAGCCAAACTGGACGTTACTAATTATGCTCATCTGAGTATTGGAGACATCGTCACTGACTATCTGAATCAAGTGCACAACAGCCGTGACTTGGAAATTGACATGGTGAAGCAGATTCACCAAAAATCTGAGGTAGAATTCTCATTGCTTATTCCTTAGTTACCTTAACTCTACCAGCCCCCAAGTCTACTGCTTATGATCAAATATGTTGTAGACTTAACACCAGCTTAGTAATTACTGCAAGAAAACCGGCTTATCCGGTAGCACCCAAGGTCCGGCTTAGATAGCATATTTGATCTGGCCCTCACCGTGTTTTAACCAAGTATTTGAACAGCAATATGCATTAGCCCCCAAGTGCCAAGTACCTTTGCCTGCAAAGTGCTTGGGACTTACTTTCATAAACCGCCACTGTAAATAGAGCTCTTCAGCATACATTAGCCCCCAAGTGCCAAGTGTCTTTGCTTGCAAAGTGCTTGGGACTTAATGTTGCATTATGATCACCCTAACTGTGACCCGGAATTTATACAGGCCGCCATTAATCAATTTGAGTCGGAGATCTCTGAACTGAAGACTCGATTGAAAACTCAAGAGAATGAGACCCAAAAGGCAAATTCCAAGTTTGAATTCAGTGTATCTGCTCAAGAGAAACTGAAAAAGAAGTTTGAAGCAGAAAGAAAGGCCTGGGCTGATGAAAAGGCCGCTTTGCTCAACCGGGCTGAACAAGCGGAGGCTACTCTTGCAGAAACAACCGCCGAATTATCCGGCTTAAAACGCCATGTATCTCAGATGGTCTCAGCAATCTTTGGTAAGTTACTCTGCAAGTGTTAGCTATTTTAAATCTTTTTCAACAAGTATCTCAATTGTCATTAGCTCACCTGACTTTGCAATGCAGGCCCCAGGAGTTCCAATCTCAACCAGAGCATGCTGACAAAGCTGAAGGCCGTTTATACCCTGGTGGAACAACTCTACACCGGGTCACAACGTGCTTTAGCTGTCGTGGCTCTGTCAAATGAAGTTCCCACTCATCTGGCGGATGTGCTAAGGCGGCTTGCCGTGCTACCTCAACGATTCCAAGAACTGAGACGAGCTTCTGCAAGAGCCGGAGCCATAGCTGCATTAAGCCGGGCCAAGGCGTGGCTACCGGAGCTAGACCCGGCCGACATCGCCCTTGGGTATCCCAGCTTGAAGGAGGACGGCACTCCATTTGATCAGAAGGACTTCGCCGCTTGCGTGAAGGACATACGCCCTGTGGCCACTCTGATTGGCAACGATACAGATCTCACCAAGTATCAACCGGGTTATGATGCCGAGAATCAGAGAATTCCAACCCCGCGTTATGAAGCAATCAGCCTGATCCCTCCAACTCGTAAGCATACCTTCGCCCCTGAAGTTGACCCGGCCGAGTTAATTGATGATGAAGCTGAATTTGAAGCCTTGAGTGGCATTGACTGGAAATCATCAACCTTCCAGGACAGGGAAACAGCCGGAGGAGCGGAAAGGGATGAACCGGAAGCTTCAGCCCAACAACACCTTTGATCCCTCAGGCGGCTCATGGTTATGTCTTGATAAAAAACAATGCCTCACTTTTTGGACTCGGGGAGTCATGTAATAGAGTAGGAAACCACTTAATTTTGTCGTGCCATTGTGCATTTGTGTGGCGCTCAACACTTCTTAAGCCGCCATCTTATATTCACCCGTATTATACTGATCCTCTGCTTTCCTTGCTTTAATTGTCCTGCATATAGAACAAATCACAAGTACCTTGGCGGCTTACCGCCTGGAGGGTCATATATTTTACATATAACCCGGAGTATGTAACAATCATAAAAACCTGTTCTCAATCATATCTTTGAGACATAATCATAACAGCATACCTGTGATCCTTCGATTACGCTGCCGGTTTATGCAATCTGAACAATGAGGTTGAGAACCCAACTCCGGTTTACCAGCACATATGATATTTATTATGTGCTATCAACGTTATTGATAAAGGTTAAGCCGGTGGAATAAAAACCACCCTTGAACACATTAGATATGATCAAAAAGAACTTCAAGTAAAATCCAAAAAATTGTTTGCAAGAAGAATCTTCAAAAAACCTTAAGGCCTCTGGTTCGAATACGACCAGAAAACCGTCCCAAAGGGGTAAAGCTACGATTCGAATACGATCATATAGCCCCCAGTGGCTGTGGCGTTGCCGATCAAGAGGGTACCGACAGCTATGTTCTCTTTGGTTCGAATACGACCTATGTTTGAACAGGAAGCCCCCAAATGACCTTGAGAGTTGTTTAACGACGCTGATTCGAATACGATCCACGTCGGTTCCCAAAGGGGGTTGAGCTATGATTTGAATACGACCAAGAAGCCCCCCAATGAGCTGGGAAGTGTGCCAATCAAAAGGGTATCGACAGCTATGTTCTCTTTGGTTCGAATACGACCTATGTTTGAACAGGAAGCCCCCTAGTGAGAATAATTTTTAGCGGCTAGATTCGAATACGATCGTAAGCCGGATCAGCCCCCAAGTGACCATGTGAGATCATAATAGAAATAGCAATGACACATTTACCTTTGAGGGGAAAAAAGGACAGTGGTCCTGCTTTATTATTTATCATAACATATACATTGTCACGGAAGTATGTACATTATGAGAGCCGGTGGCTCAAGTGTAATAAGACCGAAGCTGAGCTATATTCCACGGCCGGCGGGTCTCCTCCTCCGACTTACGTGAATCTTTGTGCTCTCGAATATCGATGAGGTAGTATGACCCGTTGTGCAAGTTCTTGCTGACCACAAAGGGCCCTTCCCAAGGTGGGGATAACTTGTGTGCATCTGTTTGATCCTGGATGAGCCGGAGCACCAAGTCACCTTCCTGAAAGGTTCTGGACTTAACCTGGCGGCTGTGATAGCGCCGCAGGTCTTGTTGGTAAATCGCCGAGCGAGATGCTGCTATATCACGCTATTCATCCAACAAGTCAAGAGCATCCTGACACGCTTGTTCATTGTCCGTCTCAACATAAGCCGCCACACGAGGCGAATCATTACGGATGTCACTAGGGAGAACCGCCTCGGCTCCATAAACCATGAAGAAAGGCGTATAACCCGTAGACCTATTAGGAGTAGTATTGATGCTCCATATCACGGAGGGTAACTCCTCCACCCAACAACCCGGCGTCCGCTGCAAAGGGACCAAAAGCCGGGGCTTGATGCCTTTCAAGATTTCCTGATTGGCTCTCTCAGCTTGACCATTGGATTGGGAGCCACTGATGAAACATCAAGTCGAATATGCTCTCGTTGACAAAATTCTTCCATTGCGCCTTTAGACAGATTGGTACCATTGTCAGTTATAATGCTGTGTGGAAAACCAAAGCGAAATATCACCTTTTTCATGAACTGAACCGCCGTGGCTGCATCACACTTACTAACCGGCTCTGCCACAACCCACTTTGTGAACTTGTCAACCGCCACCAAGAGGTGGGTCTTCTTATCTTTGGACCTTTTGAAAGGTCCAGCCATATCAAGCCCCCAGACTGCAAACGGCCAAGTGATTGGAATCATCCTCAACTCTTGAGCCGGCACGTGAGCACGTCTTGAGAACTTCTGAATACCGTCACATTTACTGACTAAGTCCTCTGCATCAGCATGAGCCGTCAGCCAATAAAAACCGTGACAAAAAGCTTTGGCCACAAGGGATTTTGAGCCGGCATGATGGCCACAATCCCCCTCGTGAATCTCTCGTAAAATTTCTTGCCCTTCCTCAGGGGAAACACAACGCTGAAAAGCCCCAGTGACACTGCGATGATGCAACTCGCCATTGGCAATTATCATTGACTTAGACCGCCGGGTTATTTGTCTGGCCAAAATTTCATCCTCAGGCAATTCTCCCCGGGTCATGTAAGCCAAGTATGGCACTGTCCAATCTGGGATAACATGAAGAGCCGCCACCAACTGTGCTTCAGGGTCTGGAACAGCCAAGTCTTCCTCTGTAGGTAACTTGACAGAAGGGTTATGCAGAATATCCAAGAAAGTATTAGGCGGCACCGGCTTTCGCTGAGAGCCCAGCCGGCTTAAGGCATCAGCTGCCTCGTTCTTTCTGCGGTCAATGTGCTCTACTTGGTAACCCTGAAAATGTCCGGCAATGGCATCAACTTCACGGCGATAAGCCACCATGAGGGGGTCCTTGGAATCCCACTTTCCTGATACTTGTTGGGCCACCAAATCTGAGTCGCCAAAGCACCTTCCCGGCTTAAGCTCATCTCCTTAGCCATCCGAAGACCATGGAGCAAGACCTCGTACTCAGCTGCATTGTTAGTACAGGGAAACATCAACCGTAGTACATAACAAAATTTGTCACCTCGAGGGGAAGCTAACACGACTCCAGCCCCCGAGCCCTCCAATTGCCTGGACCCGTCGAAGTGAATAGTCCAGTATGTATTATCCGGTTTCTCTTCAGGCATCTGCAGCTCTGTCCAATCGTTGATGAAATCTACCAATGCTTATGATTTGATAGCCGTGCGTGGCACATACTTTAGACCAAGAGGCCCAAGTTCAATGGCCCACTTAGCGACTCTTCCTGTGGCTTCTCTGTTTTGGATGATATCTCCTAAAGGAGTAGAACTAACCACAGTGATAGGGTGGCCCTGGAAATAATGCTTAAGCTTCCGGCTTGCCATGAATACCCCATAAACAAGCTTCTGCCAATGTGGATACCGTTGCTTGGACTCAATAAGTACTTCGCTGACGTAGTAAACCGGCCGCTGAACCGGATGTTCCTTACCCGCCTCCATGCGCTCCACCACGATGGCCACACTGACGGCTCGTGTGTTAGCGGCTACATACAATAATAAGGGCTCCTTATCAACAGGAGCAGCAAGAACTGGCGGTTCAGCTAACTGTCTTTTCAAATCCTCAAAAGCGGTGTTGGCAGCTGTTGGAAATATGCCCTAGAGGCAATAATAAATGGTTATTCTTATATTTCCTTATTCATGATAATTGTCTATTGTTCATGCTATAATTGTGTTATCCGGAAATCGTAATACATGTGTGAATACATAGACCACAACGTGTCCCTAGTAAGCCTCTAGTTGACTAGCTCGTTGATCAACAGATAGTCATGGTTTCCTGACTATGGACATTGGATGTCATTGATAACGGGATCACATCATTAGGAGAATGATGTGATGGAAAAGACCCAATCCTAAGCATAGCACTAAAGATCGTGTAGTTCGTTTGTAGAGCTTTTCCATGTCAAGTATCATTTCCTTAGACCATGAGATCGTGCAACTCCCGGATGCCGTAGGGGTGCTTTGGGTGTGCCAAACGTCACAACGTAACTGGGTGACTATAAAGGTGCACTACGGGTATCTCCGAAAGTGTCTGTTGGGTTGGCACGGATCGAGACTGGGATTTGTCACTCCGTATGACGGAGAGGTATCTCTGGGCCCACTCGGTAATGCATCATCATAATGAGCTCAATGTGACTAAGGAGTTAGCCACGGGATCATGCATTACGGTACGAGTAAAGTGACTTGCCGGTAACGAGATTGAACAAGGTATTGGGATACCGACGATCGAATCTCGGGCACGTAACGTACCGATTGACAAAGGGAATTGTATACGGGATTGATTGAATCGTCGACATCGTGGTTCATCCGATGAGATCATTGTGGAACATGTGGGAGCCAACATGGGTATCCAGATCCCGCTGTTGGTTATTGCCCGGAGAGGCGTCTCGGTCATGTCTGCATGTCTCCCGAACCCGTAGGGTCTACACACTTAAGGTTCGGTGACGCTAGGGTTGTAGAGATATTAGTATGCGGAAACCCGAAAGTTGTTCGGAGTCCCAGATGAGATCCCGGACGTCACGAGGAGTTCCGGAATGGTCCGGAGGTGAAGAATTATATATAGGAAGTCCAGTTTCGGCCACCGGGAAAGTTTTGGGGGTTATCGGTATTGTACCGGGACCACCGGAAGGGTCCCGGGGGTCCACCGGGTGGGGCCACCTATCCCGGAGGGCCCCATGGGCTGAAGTGGGAAGGGAACCAGCCCTTAGTGGGCTGGGGCGCCCCCCCCTTGGGCCTCCCCCTGCGCCTAGGGTTGGAAACCCTAGGGGTGGGGGCGCCCCACTTGGCTTGGGGGGGAAGCCACCCCCCTTCCCCCTTGGCCGCCGCCCCCCCTTGGAGATCTGATCTCCCAGGGCCGGCGCCCCCCCCCCAGGGGTCCTATAAATAGTGGGGGGAGGAAGGGCAGAAAGACCACAGCCCCTGGCGCCTCCCTCTCCCCCTGCAACACCTCTCCCTCTCGCAGAAGCTTGGCGAAGCCCTGCCGAGACCCCGCTACTTCCACCACCACGCCGTCGTGCTACTGGATCTCCATCAACCTCTCCTTCCCCCTTTCTGGATCAAGAAGTAGGAGACGTCGTTGCTCCGTACGTGTGTTGAACGCGGAGGTGCCGTCCGTTCGGCACTCGGTCATCGGTGATTTGGATCACGGCGAGTACGACTCCATCAACCCCGTTCATTGGAACGCTTCCGCTCGCAATCTACAAGGGTATGTAGATGCACTACTTTCCCCTCGTTGCTAGTATACTCCATAGATGGATCTTGGTGATGCGTAGAAAATTTTAAATTCTGCTACGATCCCCAACAGTGGCATCATGAGCCAGGCCTATGCGTAGTTACTATGCACGAGTAGAACACAAAGCAGTTGTGGGCGTAGATGTTGTCAATTTTTCTTGCCACTACTAGTCTTATCTTGTTTCGGCGGCATTGTGGGATGAAGCGGCCCGGGCCGACCTTACACGTACGCTTACGTGAGACAGGTTCCACCGACTGACATGCACTAGTTGCATAAGGTGGCTAGCGGGTGTCTGTCTCTCCCACTTTAGTCGGAACGGATTCGATGAAAAGGGTCCTTATGAAGGGTAAATAGAAATTGGCATATCACGTTGTGGTTTTACGTAGGTAAGAAACGTTCTTGCTAGAAACCTATACAAGCCACGTAAAAACTTGCAACAACAATTAGAGGACGTCTAACTTGTTTTTGCAGCATGTGCCTTGTGATGTGATATGGCCAGAAGATGTGATGAATGATATATGTGATGTATGAGATTGATCATATTCTTTTAATAGGAATCACGACTTGCATGTCGATGAGTATGACAACCGGCAGGAGCCATAGGAGTTGTCTTTATTTTTTGTATGACCTGCGTGTCATTGAATAACGCCATGTAAATTACTTTACTTTATTGCTAAACGCGTTAGCCATAGAAGTAGAAGTGATCGTTGGCGTGACAACTTCATGAAGACACAATGATGGAGATCATGGTGTCATGCCGGTGACGAAGATGATCATGGCGCCCCGAAGATGGAGATCAAAGGAGCAAAATGATATTGGCCATATCATGTCACTATTTGATTGCATGTGATGTTTATCATGTTTTGCATCTTATTTGCTTAGAACGACGGTAGTAAGTAAGATGATCCCTTATAATAATTTCAAGAAAGTGTTCGCCCTAACTGTGCACCGTTGCGAAGGTTCGTTGTTTCGAAGCACCACGTGATGATCGGGTGTGATAGATTCTAACGTTCGCATACAACGGGTGTTGACGAGCCTAGCATGTACAGACATGGCCTCGGAACACACGCAATACACTTAGGTTGACTTGACGAGCCTAGCATGTACAGACATGGCCTCGGAACACGGAGGACCGAAAGGTCGAGCATGAGTCGTATAGAAGATACGATCAACATGGAGATGTTCACCGATCTTGACTAGTCCGTCTCACGTGATGATCGGACACGGCCTAGTTAACTCGGATCATGTTTCACTTAGATGACTAGAGGGATGTCTATCTGAGTGGGAGTTCATTGAATAATTTGATTAGATGAACTTAATTATCATGAACTTAGTCTAAAATCTTTACAATATGTCTTGTAGATCAAATGGCCCACGTTGCCCTCAACTTCAACGCGTTCCTAGAGAAAACTAAGCTGAAAGATGATGGCAGCAACTATACGGACTGGGTCCGAAACCTGAGGATCATCCTCGTAGCTGCCAAGAAAGATTATGTCCTAGAAGCACTGCTAGGTGATGCACCCATCCCAGAGAACCAAGACGTTATGAACGCTTGGCAATCACGTGCTGATGATTACTCCCTCGTTTAGTGCGGCATGCTTTACAGCTTAGAACCGGGGCTCTAAAAGCGTTTTGAGAAACATGGAGCATACGAAATGTTCGAAGAGCTGAAAATGGTTTTCCAAGCTCATGCCCGGGTCGAGAGATATGAAGTCTCCGACAAGTTCTTCAGCTGTAAAATGGAGGAAAATAGTTCTTTAGTGAGCACATACTCAGAATGTCTGGGTTACACAACCGCTTGTCTCAGCTGGGAGTTAATCTCCCGGATGACGCGGTCATTGACAGAATCCTTCAGTCGCTTCCACCAAGCTACAAGAGCTTTGTGATGAACTTCAATATGCAGGGGATGGAAAAGACCATTCCCGAGGTATATTCAATGCTGAAATCAGTGGAGGTGGAGATCAGAAAAGAGCATCAAGTGTTGGTGGTGAATAAAACCACTAAGTTCAAGAAAGGCAAGGGTAAGAAGAACTTCAAGAAAGACGGCAAGGGAGTTGCCGCGCCCGGTAAGCCAGTTGCCGGGAAGAAGCCATGGAATGGACCCAAGCCTGAGACTGAGTGCTTTTATTGCAAGGGAAGTGGTCACTGGAAGCGGAACTGCCCCAAATACTTAGCGGACAAGAAGGCCGGCAACACCAAAGGTATATGTGATATACATGTAATTGATGTGTACCTTACCAGTACTCGTAGTAGTTCCTAGGTATTTGATACCGGTGCGGTTGCTCATATTTGTAACTCAAAACAGGAGCTGCGGAATAATCGGAGACTGGCAAAGGACGAGGTGACGATGCGCGTCGGGAATGGTTCCAAGGTCGATGTGATCGCCGTCGGCACGCTACCTCTGCATTTACCTACGGGATTAGTTTTAAACCTTAATAATTGTTATTTAGTGCCAGCTTTGAGCATGAACATTGTATCTGGATCTCGTTTAATGCGAGATGGCTACTCATTTAAATCTGAGAATAATGGTTGTTCTATTTATATGAGAGATATGTTTTATGGTCATGCCCCGCTGGTCAATGGTTTATTCTTGATGAATCTCGAACGTGATGTTACACATATTCATAGTGTGAATACCAAAAGATGTAAAGTTGATAACGATAGTCCCACATACTTGTGGCACTGCCGCCTTGGTCACATTGGTGTCAAGCGCATGAAGAAGCTCCATGCAGATGGACTTTTGGAGTCTCTTGATTACGAATCATTTGACACGTGCGAACCATGCCTCATGGGTAAGATGACCATAACTCCGTTCTCCGGAACAATGGAGCGAGCAACCAACTTATTGGAAATCATACATACCGATGTGTGCGGTCCAATGAGTGTTGAGGCTCGTGGAGGATATCGTTATGTTCTCACTCTCACTGATGACTTAAGTAGATATGGGTATGTCTACCTAATGAAACACAAGTCTGAAACCTTTGAAAATTTCAAGGAATTTCAGAGTGAGGTGGAGAATCAACGTGACAGGAAAATAAAGTTCCTACGATCAGATCGTGGTGGAGAATATTTAAGTCACGAATTTGGTACGCACTTAAGGAAATATGGAATCGTTTCACAACTCACGCCGCCTGGAACACCTCAGCGAAATGGTGTGTCCGAACGTCATAATCGCACTCTATTGGATATGGTGCGATCTATGATGTCTCTTACCGATCTACCACTCTCATTTTCGGGCTATGCTTTAGAGACTACCGCATTCACTTTAAATAGGGCTCCGTCGAAATCCGTTGAGACGACACCGTATGAATTATGGTTTGGGAAGAAACCTAAGCTGTCGTTTCTAAAAGTTTGGGGATGCGATGCTTATGTCAAGAAACTTCAACCTGAAAAGCTCGAACCCAAGTCGGAAAAATGCGTCTTCATAGGATACCCTAAGGAAACCATTGGGTATACCTTCTACCTCAGATCCGAAGGCAAGATCTTTGTTGCCAAGAACGGGTCCTTTCTGGAGAAAGAGTTTCTCTCAAAAGAATTAAGTGGGAGGAAAGTGGAACTTGATGAGGTGATAGTCACCCCTTCCGAACCAGAAAGTAGCGCAGCACGGGAAGATGTTCCTGTGGTGCCTACACCGAATGGGGAGGAAGTTAATGATGATGATCATGAAGCTTCGGATCAAGTTACTGCTGAACTTCGTAGGTCCACAAGGACACGTTCCGCACCAGAGTGGTACGGCAACCCTATCCTGGAAATCATGTTGTTAGACAACGGTGAACCTTCGAACTATGAAGAAGCGATGGCGGGCCCGGATTCCGACAAATGGCTAGAAGCCATGAAATCCGAGATAGGATCCATGTATGAAAACGAAGTATGGACTTTGACTGACTTGCCCGATGATCGGCGAGCCATAGAAAATAAATGGATCTTTAAGAAGAAGACAGACGCGGATGGTAATGTGACCATCTATAAGGCTCGACTTGTCGCTAAGGGTTATCGACTAGTTCAAGGGGTTGACTACAATGAGACTTTCTCAACCGTAGCGAAGCTGAAGTCCGTCCGAATCATGTTAGCAATTGCCGCATTCTATGATTATGAGATATGGCAAATGGACGTCAAAACGGCATTCCTTAACGGCTTTCTTAAGGAAGAATTGTATATGATATAGCCGGAAGGTTTTGTCGATCCTAAGAATGCTAACAAGGTATGCAAGCTCCAGCGCTCCATCTATGGGCGCTGGTGCAAGCATCTCGGAGTTGGAACATTCGATTCGATGAGATGATCAAAGCGTTTGGGTTTACACAGACTTATGGAGAAGCCTGTGTTTACAAGAAAGTGAGTGGGAGCTCTGTAGCATTTCTCATATTATATGTGGATGACATACTATTGATGGGAAATGATATAGAATTCTTGGAAAGTATAAAGGCCTATTTGAATAAGTGTTTTTCAATGAAGGACCTTGGAGAAGCTGCTTATATATTAGGCATCAAGATCTATAGAGATAGATAAAGACGCCTCATTGGTCTTACACAGAGTACGTACCTTGACAAGATATTGAAGAAGTTCAATATGGATCAGTCCAAGAAGGGGTTCTTGCCTGTATTGCAAGGTGTGCAATTGAGCACGGCTCAATGCCCGACCACGGCAGAAGATAGAGAAAAGATGAGTGTCATCCCCTATGCCTCGGCCATAGGGTCTATTATGTATGCCATGCTGTGTACCAGACCTGATGTAAACCTTGTCGTAAGTTTGGTAGGAAGGTACCAAAGTAATCCCGGCATGGAACACTGGACAGCGGTCAAGAATATCCTGAAGTACCTGAAAAGGACTAAGGATATGTTTCTCGTTTATGGAGGTGACGAAGAGCTCGTCGTAAAGGGTTACGTCGATGCTAGCTTCGACACAGATCTGGATGACTCAAAGTCACAAACCGGATACGTGTATATTTTGAATGGAGGGGCAGTAAGCTGGTGCAGTTGCAAGCAAAGCGTCGTGGCGGGATCTACATGTGAAGCGGAGTACATGGCGGCCTCAGAGGCAACACAGGAAGCAGTCTGGATAAAGGAGTTCATCACCGACCTAGGGGTGATTCCCAATGCGTCGGGCCCGATGACTCTCTTTTGTGACAACACTGGAGCTATTGCTCTTGCCAAGGAGCCCAGGTTTCACAGGAAGACCAGGCACATCAAGCGTCGCTTCAACTCCATTCGTGAAAGTGTTCAAAATGGAGCCATAGATATTTGTAAAGTACATACGGACCTGAATGTAGCAGATCTGTTGACTAAACCTCTCCCTAGAGCAAAACATGATCAACACCAGAACTCTATGGGCGTTTGATTCATCACAATGTAACTAGATTATTGACTCTAGTGCAAGTGGGAGACTGTTGGAAATATGCCCTAGAGGCAATAATAAATGGTTATTATTATATTTCCTTGTTCATGATAATTGTCTATTGTTCATGCTATAATTGTGTTATCCGGAAATCGTAATACATGTGTGAATACATAGACCACAACGTGTCCCTAGTAAGCCTCTAGTTGACTAGCTCGTTGATCAACAGATAGTCATGGTTTCCTGACTATGGACATTGGATGTCATTGATAACGGGATCACATCATTAGGATAATGATGTGATGGACAAGACCCAATCCTAAGCATAGCATAAAAGATCGTGTAGTTTTGTTTGCTAGAGCTTTTCCAATGTCAAGTATCTTTTCCTTAGACCATGAGATCGTGCAACTCCCGGATACCGTAGGAGTGCTTTGGGTGTGCCAAACGTCACAACGTAACTGGGTGACTATAAGGTGCACTACGGGTATCTCCGAAAGTGTCTGTTGGGTTGGCACGGATCGAGACTGGGATTTGTCACTCCGTGTGACGGAGAGGTATCTCTGGGCCCACTCGGTAATGCATCATCATAATGGGCCCACTAAGGTATCTCTGAACCCGAAAGTTGTTCGTAGTCCCGGATGAGATCCCGGACATCACGAGGAGTTCCAGAATGGTCCGAAGGTGAAGAATTATATATAGGAAGTCCAGTTTCGGCCACCGGGAAAGTTTCGGGGGTTATCGGTATTGTACCGGGACCACCGGAAGGGTCCCGGGGGTCCACCGGGTGGGGCCACCTATCCCGGAGGGCCCCATGGGCTGAAGTGGGAAGGGAACCAGCCCTTAGTGGGCTGGGGCGCCCCCCCCCTTGGGCCTCCCCCTGCGCCTAGGGTTGGAAACCCTAGGGGTGGGGGCGCCCCACTTGGCTTGGGGGGGAAGCCATCCCCCCTTCCCCCTTGGCCGCCGCCCCCCCTTGGAGATCTGATCTCCCAGGGCCGGCGGCCCCCCCCAGGGGTCCTATAAATAGTGGGGGGGAGGGAGGGCAGCAAGACCACAGCCCCTGGCGCCTCCCTCTCCCCCTGCAACACCTCTCCCTCTCGCAGAAGCTTGGCGAAGCCCTGCCGAGACCCCGCTACTTCCACCACCACGCCGTCGTGCTGCTGGATCTCCATCAACCTCTCCTTCCCCCTTGCTAGATCAAGAAGGAGGAGACGTCGCTGCTCCGTACGTGTGTTGAACGCGGAGGTGCCGTCCATTCGGCACTCGGTCATCGGTGATTTGGATCACGGCGAGTACGACTCCATCAACCCCGTTCATTGGAACGCTTCCGCTCGCACTCTACAAGGGTATGTAGATGCACTCCTTTCCCCTCGTTGCTAGTATACTCCATAGATGGATCTTGGTGATGCGTAGAAAATTTTAAATTCTGCTACGATCCCCAACAGCAGCATCACTCCAGACAAAGTCATCTGTTTTCTTCATCATCTGATACAGCGGTATGGCCTTTTCACCCAACCGACTTATAAATCGACTTAAAGCAGCGATTCGACCTGCCAGACGCTGGACATCATTTATACACGCTGGCTTAGCCAGAGAGGTGATTGCCTTGATCTTCTCCGGGTTAGCTTCAATGCCTCTATGAGAAACCAGAAAACCCAAGAGCTTGCCTGCAGGAACACCAAAGACACACTTGGCCAGGTTAAGCATCATCTTGTAGACCCGGAGATTACCAAAGGTCTCCCTCAGATCGTCTATCAGGGTCTCCTTCTCTCTGGATTTTACCACAATATCATCCACATAGGCATGAACGTTGCGCCCAATCTGATTATGAAGACAATTCTGTACGCACCGCTGGTAAGTCGCCTGGGCGCTCTTGAGCCGAAACAGCATAGACACATAACAGAAGGCTCCAAAAGGGGTAATGAACGCCATCTTCTCTTGGTCCTTAACTGCCATTTTGATCTGATGGTATCCAGAGTAAGCATCCAAAAAACTTAAACGCTCACAACCCGCCGTAGCATCAATAAGTTGATCGATACGGGGGAGAGCAAAAGGATCAGCCGGACAAGCCTTGTTTAAATCCGTATAATCCACACACATACGCCAGGTGCCGTTCTTCTTGAGCACGAGCACCGGGTTAGCTAGCCATTCTGGATGAAAGACTTCAACGATGAACCCGGCCGCCAAGAGCCGGGCTACTTCCTCACCAATGGCTTTCCGCCTCTCCTCATTAAACCGCCGGAGAAATTGCTTGATTAGCTTAAATTTTGGATCAATATTAAGAGTGTGCTCAGCGAGTTCTCTCGGTACACCCGGCATGTCGGAAGGTTTCCATGCAAAGATGTCCCGGTTCTCACGGATGAACTCGATGAGCGCGCTTTCCTATTTAGGATCCAGATTGGCACTGATGCTGAACTACTTAGATGAGTCGCCTGGCACAAAGTCAATAAGCTTAGTCTCATCGGCCGACTTAAATTTCATTACCAGCTCATGCTCTGTGGTCGGCTTTTTCAAAGACGTCATATCTGCCGGGTCAACATTATCCTTCTAAAACTTTAATTCCTCTGTCGCACAAACAGATTCAGCGTAAGCAGCATCACCTTCCTCGCACTCCAAGGCTATATTTCGGCTGCCATGAACCGTAATGGTCCTATTGTGACCCAGCATCTTGAGCTGCAAATATACGTAACACGGCCGTGCCATGAACTTGGCGTAAGCCGGCCGCCCAAATAAAGCATGGTACGGGCTTCTTATTTTGACCACCTCAAAAGTCAGTTTTTCCGCCCTGTAGTTGTACTCATCTCCAAAGGCTACTTCCAGCTCGATCTTACCAACTGGATACGCCGACTTACCGGGCACCACACCATGGAAAACAGTATTGGACTGGCTGAGGTTTTTATCAGTTAATCCCATACGACGGAAGGTCTCATAATAGAGGATGTTGATGCTACTGCCTCCGTCCATGAGTACCTTAGTGAATTTATACCCACCAACTTGAGGAGCCACCACCAAGGCCAGGTGACTGTTGGAAATATGCCCTAGAGGCAATAATAAATGGTTATTATTATATTTCTTTGTTCATGATAATTGTCTATTATTCATGCTATAATTGTATTGTCCGGAAATCGTAATACATGTGTGAATACATAGACCACAACGTGTCCCTAGTAAGCCTCTAGTTGACTAGCTCGTTGATCAACAGATAGTCATGGTTTCCTGACTATGGACATTGGATGTCATTGATAACGGGATCACATCATTAGGAGAATGATGTGATGGACAAGACCCAATCCTAAGCATAGCATAAAAGATCGTGTAGTTTCGTTTGCTAGAGCTTTTCCAATGTCAAGTATCTTTTCCTTAGACCATGAGATCGTGCAACTCCCGGATACCGTAGGAGTGCTTTGGGTGTGCCAAATGTCACAACGTAACTGGGTGACTATAAAGGTGCACTACGGGTATCTCCGAAAGTGTCTCTTGGGTTGGCACGGATCGAGACTGGGATTTGTCACTCCGTGTGACGGAGAGGTATCTCTGGGCCCACTCGGTAATGCATCATCATAATGAGCTCAATGTGACTAAGGCATTAGTCACGGGATCATGCATTGCGGTACGAGTAAAGAGACTTGCCGGTAACGAGATTGAACGAGGTATTGGGATACCGACGATCGAATCTCGGGCAAGTAACATACCGATTGACAAAGGGAATTGCATACGGATTGATTGAATCCTCGACACCGTGGTTCATCCGATGAGATCATCGTGGAACATGTGGGAGCCAACATGGGTATCCAGATCCCGCTGTTGGTTATTGACCGGAGAGGCGTCTCGGTCATGTCTGCATGTCTCCCGAACCCGTAGGGTCTACACACTTAAGGTCCGGTGACGCTAGGGTTGTAGAGATATATGTATGCGGAAACCCGAAAGTTGTTCGGAGTCCCGGATGAGATCCCGGACGTCACGAGAGGTTCCGGAATGGTCCGGAGGTGAAGAATTATATATAGGAAGTCCAGTTTCGGCCACCGGGAAAGTTTCGGGGGTTACCGGTATTGTACCGGGACCACCGGAAGGGTCCCGGGGGTCCACCGGGTTGGGCCACCTATCCCGGAGGGCCCCGTGGGCTGAAGGTGGAAGGGAACCAGGCCTTAGTGGGCTGGGGCGCCCCCCTTGGGCCTCCCCCCATGCGCCTAGGGTTGGGAACCCTAGGGGGGAGTTCCCCCTTGCCTTGGGGGGCAAGGCAACCCCTTCCCCCCTTGTGGCCGCCGCCCCCCCTTGAGATCCCATCTCTTGGGGCCGGCGCCCCCCCAGGGGGCCTATATAAAGGGGGGAGGGAGGGCAGCAACCTACAGCCTTGGGCGCCTCCCTCCTCCCCTGCAACACCTCTCTCTCTCTCTCGCAGAAGCTCGGCGAAGCCCTGCAGGAGACCCGCTACATCCACCACCACGCCGTCGTGCTGCTGGATCTCCATCAACCTCTCCTTTCCCCTTGCTGGATCAAGGAGGAGACGTCGCTGCACCGTACGTGTGTTGAACGCGGAGGTGCCGTCCGTTCGGCACTCGGTCATCAGTGATTTGGATCACGGCGAGTACGACTCCGTCATCCACGTTCATTGGAACGCTTCCGCTCGCGATCTACAAGGGTATGTAGATGCACTCCCTTCCCCTCATTGCTAGTATACTCCATAGATGCATCTTGGTGAACGTAGGAAAATTTTAAAATTATGCTACGATTCCCAACAGTGGCATCATGAGCCAGGCCTATGCGTAGTTACTATGCACGAGTAGAACACAAAGCAGTTGTGGGCGTTGAGTTTGCCAATTCTTCTTGCCGCTACTAGTCGTTTCTTGTTTCGGCGGCATTGTAGGATGAAGCGGCCCGGACCGACCTTACACGTACGCTTACGTGAGACAGGTTCCACCGACTGACATGCACTAGTTGCATAAGGTGGCTAGCGGGTGTCTGTCTCTCCTACTTTAGTCGGAACGGATTCGATGAAAAGGGTCCTTATGAAGGGTAAATAGAAATTGGCAAATCACGTTGTGGTCATACGTAGGTAAGAAAACGTTCTTGCTAGAAACCTACAAACCACGTAAAAACTTGCAACAACAATTAGAGGACGTCTAACTTGTTTTTGCAGCAAGTGCTATGTGATGTGATATGGCCAGAAGATGTGATGAATGATATATGTGATGTATGAGATTGATCATATTCTTGAAATAGGAATCACGACTTGCATGTCGATGAGTATGACAACCGGCAGGAGCCATAGGAGTTGTCTTTATTATTTTGAATGACCTGCGTGTCATTGAATAACGCCATGTAAATTACTTTACTTTGTTGCTAAACGCGTTAGCCATAGAAGTAGAAGTAATCGTTGGCGTGACGACTTCATGAAGACACAATGATGGAGATCATGATGATGGAGATCATGGTGTCATGCCGGTGACTAAGATGATCATGGTGCCCCGAAGATGGAGATCAAAGGAGCATGATGATATTGGCCATATCATGTCACTATTTGATTGCATGTGATGTTTATCATGTTTTTGCATCTTATTTGCTTAGAACGACGGTAGTAAGTAAGATGATCCCTTATAATAATTTCAAGAAAGTGTTCACCCTAACTGTGCACCGTTGCGAAGGTTCGTTGTTTCGAAGCACCACGTGATGATCGGGTGTGATAGATTCTAACGTTCGAATACAACGGGTGTTGACGAGCCTAGCATGTACAGACATGGCCTCGGAACACACGCAATACACTTAGGTTGACTTGACGAGCCTAGCATGTACAGACATGGCCTCGGAACACGGAGGACCGAAAGGTCGAGCATGAGTCGTATAGAAGATACGATCAACATGGAGATGTTCACCGATCTTGACTAGTCCGTCTCACATGATGATCGGACACGGCCTAGTTGAATTCGGATCATGTTTCACTTAGATGACTAGAGGGATGTCTATCTAAGTGGGAGTTCATTAAATAATTTGATTATATGAACTT
This sequence comes from Triticum aestivum, assembly GCF_018294505.1. Lineage (NCBI taxonomy): Eukaryota > Viridiplantae > Streptophyta > Magnoliopsida > Poales > Poaceae > Triticum > Triticum aestivum. Next base: position 563,697,467 of record NC_057814.1, read on the forward strand.
AATTATCATGAACTTAGTCTAAAATCTTTACACTATGTATTGTAGATCAAATGGCCCACGTTGTCCTCAATTTCAACGCGTTCCTAGAGAAAACCAAGATGAAAGATGATGGCAGCAACTATACGGACTGGGTCCGGAACCTGAGGATCATCCTCATAGCAGCCAAGAAAGATTATGTCTTAGAAGCACCGCTAGGTGAAGCACCAATCCCTGAGAACCAAGACATTATGAACGCTTGGCAGCAGCGTGCTGATGATTACTCCCTCGTTCAGTGCGGCATGCTTTACAGCTTAGAACCGGGTCTCCAAAAGCGTTTTGAGAAACATGGAGCATATGAGATGTTCGAGGAGCTGAAACTGGTTTTTCAAGCTCATGCCCGGGTCGAGAGATATGATGTCTCCGACAAGTTCTTCAGCTGTAAAATGGAGGAGAACAGTTCTGTTAGTGAGCACATACTCAGAATGTCTGGGTTGCACAACCGCTTGTCGCAGCTGGGAGTTAATCTCCCGGATGACGCGGTCATTGACAGAATCCTCCAGTCGCTTCCACCAAGCTACAAGTGCTTTGTGATGAACTACAATATGCAGGGGATGGAAAAGACCATTCCCGAGGTATATTCAATGCTGATGGTGAATAAAACCACTAAGTTCAAGAAGGGCAAGGGTAAGAAGAACTTCAAGAAGGACGGCAAGGGAGTTGCCGCGCCCGGTAAGCCAGTTACCGGGAAGAAGTCAAAGAATGGACCCAAGCCCGAGACTGAGTGCTTTTATTGCAAGGGAAGTGGTCACTGGAAGCGGAACTGCCCCAAATATTTAGCGGACAAGAAGAAGGCCGGCAACACCCAAGGTATATGTGATATACAAGTAATTGATGTGTACCTTACCAGTACTCGTAGTAGCTCCTGGGTATTTGATACCGGTGCGGTTGCTCATATTTGTAACTCAAAGCAGGAACTACGGAATAAACGGAGACTGGAAAAGGACGAGGTGACGATGCGCGTCGGGAATGGTTCCAAGGTCGATGTGATCGCCGTTGGCACGCTACCTCTGCATCTACCCACGGGATTAGTTTTAAACCTCAATAATTGTTATTCAGTGCCAGCTTTGAGCATGAACATTGTATCTGGATCTCGTTTAATTCGAGATGGCTACACATTTAAATCTGAGAATAATGGTTGTTCTATTTATTTGAGAGATATGTTTTATGGTCATGCCCCGCTGGTCAATGGTTTATTTTTGATGAATCTCGAACGTGATGTTACACATGTTCATAGTGTGAATACCAAAAGATGTAAAGTTGATAACGATAGTCCCACATACTTGTGGCACTGCCGCCTTGGTCACATTGGTGTCAAGCGCATGAAGAAGCTCCATGCAGATGGACTTTTGGAGTCTCTTGATTATGAATCATTTGACACGTGCGAACCATGCCTCATGGGTAAGATGACCAAGACTCCGTTCTCCGGAACAATGGAGCGAGCAACCAACTTATTGGAAATCATACATACCGATGTGTGTGGTCCAATGAGTGTTGAGGCTCGCGGAGGATATCGTTATGTTCTCACTCTCACTGATGATTTAAGTACATATGGGTATGTCTACCTGATGAAACACAAGTCTGAAACCTTTGAAAAGTTCAAGGAATTTCAGAGTGAAGCTGAGAATCAACGTGACAGGAGAATAAAATTCCTACGATCAGATCATGGTGGAGAATATTTAAGTCACGAGTTTCGTGCACACTTACGGAAATGTGGAATAGTTTCACAACTCACGCCGCCTGGAACACCTCAGAGAAATGGTGTGTCCGAACGTCGTAATCGCACTCTATTGGATATGGTGCGATCTATGATGTCTCTTACCGATTTACCGCTCTCATTTTGGGGTTATGCTTTAGAGACTACCGCATTCACTTTAAATAGGGCTCCGTCGAAATCCGTTGAGACGACACCGTATGAATTATGGTTTGGGAAGAAACCTAAGCTGTCATTTCTAAAAGTTTGGGGATGCGATGCTTATGTCAAGAAACTTCAACCTGAAAAGCTTGAACCCAAGTCGGAAAAATGCGTCTTCATAGGATACCCTAAGGAAACTATTGGGTATACCTTCTACCTCAGATCCGAGGGCAAGATCTTCGTTGCCAAGAACGGGTCCTTTCTGGAGAAGGAGTTTCTCTCGAAAGAATTGAGTGGTAGGAAAGTGGAACTTGATGAGGTGATAGTCACCCCTTCCGAACCGGAAAGTAGCGCAGCACGGGAAAATGTTCCTGTGGTGCCTACACCGACTGGGGGGGAAGTTAATGATGATGATCATGAAGCTTCAGATCAAGTTACTGAACTTCGTAGGTCCACAAGGACACGTTCCGCACCAGAGTGGTACGACAACCCTGTCCTGGAAATCATGTTGTTAGACAACGGTGAACCTTCGAACTATGAAGAAGCGATGGCGGGCCCGGATTCCGACAAATGGCTAGAAGCCATGAAATCCGAGATAGGATCCATGTATGAAAACGAAGTATGGACTTTGACTGACTTGCCCGATGATCGGCGAGCCATAGAAAACAAATGGATCTTTAAGAAGAAGACGGACGCGGATGGTAATGTGACCATCTACAAAGCTCGACTTGTCGCTAAGGGTTATCGACAAGTTCAAGGGGTTGACTACGATGAGACTTTCTCACCCGTAGCGAAGCTGAAGTCCGTCCGAATCTTGTTAGCAATTGCCGCATACTATGATTATGAGATATGGCAGATGGACGTCAAAAAGGCATTCCTTAACGGCTTCCTTAAGGAAGAGTTGTATATGATGCAGCCGGAAGGTATTGTCGATCCTAAGAATGCTAACAAAGTATGCAAGCTGCAACGCTCAATCTATGGGCTGGTGCAAGCATCTCGGAGTTGGAACATTCGCTTTGATGAGATGATCAAAGCGTTTGGGTTTACACAGACTTATGGAGAAGCCTATGTTTACAAGAAAGTGAGTGGGAGCTCTGTAGCATTTCTCATATTATATGTGGATGACATACTATTGATGGGAAATGATATAGAATTCTTGGAAAGTATAAAGGCCTATTTGAATAAGTGTTTTTCAATGAAGGACCTTGGAGAAGCTGCTTATATATTAGGCATCAAGATCTATAGGGATAGATCAAGACGCCTCATTGGTCTTTCACAGAGTACATACCTTGACAAGATATTGAAGAAGTTCAATATGGATCAGTCCAAGAAGGGGTTCTTGCCTGTATTGCAAGGTGTGCAGTTGAGCACGGCTCAATGCCCGACCACGGCAGAAGATAGAGAAAAGACGAGTGTCATCCCCTATGCCTCGGCCATAGGGTCTATTATGTATGCCATGCTGTGTACCAGACCTGATGTAAACCTTGCCGTAAGTTTGGTAGGAAGGTACCAAAGTAATCCCGGCATGGAACACTGGACAGCGGTCAAGAATATCCTGAAGTACCTGAAGAGGACTAAGGATATGTTTCTCGTTTATGGAGGTGACGAAGAGCTCGTCGTAAAGGGTTACGTCGATGCTAGCTTCGACACAGATCTGGATGACTCGAAGTCACAAACCGGATACGTGTATATTTTGAATGGAGGGGCAGTAAGCTGGTGCAGTTGCAAGCAAAGCGTCGTGGCGGGATCTACATGTGAAGCGGAGTACATGGCGGCACCGATTGACAAAGGGAATTGTATACGGATTGATTGAATCCTCGACACCATGGTTCATCCGATGAGATCATCGTGGAACATGTGGGAGCCAACTGTAGGGGAACGCAGCAGAAAACAAAAATTTTCCGACCTACGCACCAGCCCAGGACCACTATGGATACTGCATACATGGTTTGATCTTTTTCGTTACCGACTCGTAGCGCAGCGGGAAGTAGAGTCGATGACGATCGGCGGTGCAGATCCCCGCAGCTAGGATTTACAACCTCCCAACCGCGAGGATGTATACCCTCATCTGCTCCTCAGACAGCCCTCCGGGAGGCGGTCGAACAGCCCCCCGGACGATGTCGCGGACAGCCCTTCGGGAGGACCTTCGAAACTCGAACGGTCACTCGGACAGCCCTTCGGGAGGACCTTCGAAACTCGGACGGTCACACGGACAGCCCTTCGGGAGGCACTCAAGAACTAAGACCGAAACTACGATCTCTCTACAGAGTTGCACACATACGGTGTCATCTATCCGGCAGGGCTTCGCCGTCCAGAACTAGTTCCTGTCGGAACCCAGACAGCCTTACGGCTCTACGAAACTCTTTTCGTGGGAGGGAGAGAAGAAGCCAGATAATGCATGGCATGTGTATGAGAGCAAGGGATGAGTGTGGAGGGCTGCCCCTCCACCTCTATTTATAGGAAATCCCAAGGGGGTAGGGTAGTTTCACAAAAAACCCAAAATGCACATGAATGAAGTCCTTCCACAAGGACCTAGGAGTGAAACCAAGGAACAAGAGGGTCCCCAAGGGGGGATACCCCATGTGGCCGGCCACACCCCCATGAGGGGCCCAAAAAATGGCTACTATCCATCCATGTCATCCCCAAGATCTTTTGGAGCAAACCCCCAAAAGGTGGCTTTCCATAAAGTAACCATAAAGCTGATTTTCACTATTCACGACGACATTTTTCAGCGTCTGATCGAACTGAAAATATTTATGTGGGCTAAGAACATTTCCAGTACCCACTAAAATGATTTTCAATGCGTTCCGAAACAATTCCGGTTTTAGTGATTTTCATCTGCGAAACGCATCTGAAGTGGCTCCGGCAGCTCCAGAACATTTCCGGTTTTTATCTCAGAAAATTCCAAAAAGCTTCCAGAATGATTCTGGCATCCTTCAAGAATTATCAGGCATGTGCCGAAACCAATTTGACTTAATGGTGTATCCCGAAACAACTTTTGGGTATCATCGAAACTTATCCGATGACCTCTCTCTGCGGTACGATTCCGCTGTCCGAAACTTTTCGGTGTCCGAAACTTTTCCGGTGATTTTCTCTCAGACTCCCTGTCTAGTATTCAGCAGATAGATGACCCTTAAGCGTGTGACCCTATAGGTTCGGTGAAGTATAGACATGACCCGGAACCCCTTCCGATCAATGATCAACATCGGAGCCGTGGACACCCATATTGACCCCTATACCCACACGAATAAATATTCGAGTGAACCTCCAGTTGCCGTGTGCTATTCCTGTTGCTTCGCGATATGTTACAATTACCCGTGGTGAGACATGTTGGCATTCCCGTGGATCAACAACTTGTCCACTATGCTAGTTACCTCGTTACCGGTATTGTTCTCTTTTCTCGTTATCGTGTTCCGGCATCCCCGTGATCAAATCACAAAGTGTCTGGCCAAACGATGATGGATACCGTAACACCGAGAGGGCCCAGAGATATCTCTCCATCGTCGGAGGAGCAAATCCCAATCTTGTGCTATCAAGTTACTTGACACACTTTTCCATGAACCCGTAAGCCGCCGTAATAGCCACCCATTTACGGATGACGTTTAACAAACCCCAAAGTTCATGAAGCAAGCATGAAGAAACTCGATACTCTCATGGTCTAAGGAATCATGCAAACGTTAACCATCTCTGTGTTATGTACCAATAAACTTGTGACGAATGAATCTCATAGCATAACATCAATCCGGGTCGATTCAACACAAATGTTCTCTTAACATTGTGCCCTCAAAGTTGCTGGCATAGACATGCCCATGACCAGGAAAACAGAATCATCATGCAACACTTGAGCTAGTCTTAGAGGCCAGACTAGGAATACTTCTTACCGTTTATTATTCCACACGTGCATATGAGTCTTCCTCCGAGCCTCGTGGATATTGCAGACTCGAGAATCATTGCAGTTATAGCATGGAACATAAACATAATTATGAACTCGGAGATAAATAATATCATTTATTATTGCCTCTAGGGCATATCTCCTACACCAACATGGGTATCCAGATCCCGCTGTTGGTTATTTACCGGAGAGGCGTCTCGGTCATGTCTGCATGTCTCCCGAACCCGTAGGGTCTACACACTTAAGGTCCGGTGACGCTAGGGTTGTAGAGATATATGTATGCGGAAACCCGAAATTGTTCGGAGTCCCGGATGAGATCCCGGACGTCATGAGAGGTTCCGGAATGGTCCGGAGGTGAAGAATTATATATAGGAAGTCCAGTTTCGGCCACCGGGAAAGTTTCGGGGGTTACCGGCATTGTACCGGGACCACCGGAAGGGTCCCGGGGGTCCACCGGGTGGGGCCACCTATCCCGGAGGGCCCCGTGGGCTGAGGGTGGAAGGGAACCAGCCCTTAGTGGGCTAGGGCGCCCCCCTTGGGCCTCCCCCCATGCGCCTAGGGTTGGGAACCCTAGGGGGGAGTTCCCCCTTGCCTTGGGGGGCAAGGCAACCCCTTCCCCCCCTTGTGGCCGCCGCCCCCCTTGAGATCCCATCTCTTGGGGCCGGCGCCCCCCCCCCAGGGGGCCTATATAAAGGGGGGGAGGGAGGGCAGCAACCTACAGCCTTGGGCGCCTCCCTCCTCCCCTGCAACACCTCTCTCTCTCTCTCGCAGAAGCTCGGCGAAGCCCTGCAGGAGACCCGCTACATCCACCACCACGTGGTCGTGCTGCTGGATCTCCATCAACCTCTCCTTTCCCCTTGCTGGATCAAGAAGGAGGAGACGTCGCTGCACCGTACGTGTGTTGAACGCGGAGGTGCCGTCCGTTCGGCACTCGGTCATCGGTGATTTGGATCACGGCGAGTACGACTCCGTCATCCACGTTCATTGGAACGCTTCCGCTCGCGATCGACAAGGGTATGTAGATGCACTCCCTTCCCCTCGTTGCTAGTATACTCCATAGATGCATCTTGGTGAACGTAGGAAAATTTTAAAATTATGCTACGATTCCCAACAGTGACCTGGATTATCAACCCGGGGAGGGTGATCTTCCCTACTCCATACAATCGGCTGCCCAGACCATCGTAAGTAACGTGGAACTGCCGGCTCAACAGCGTTCGCAGCCCTCTTATGAAGCTTCTGGTCTCGCTTGCACAAACTAGTAGTAAACACATGATACTGTCCACTGTTGAGCTGCTTTGGATGGGTCCGGTAACCCCCCTGCTGCTGCTGCTGATTACCCTGGCCAGATTGCTGGTTAAAACCACCGCGATTACCTTGAGAATTCTGAAAATTGGAATTTGAACCGCCGCCCGGGCCATGAAAGCCGACGCCACCTGAGCCGCCGCCCTGCCCATTGTTACCGTTGAACATGTTGGAATTCTTGAAAGCTTTCATGATCGCGCAGTCTTTCCATAGATGAGTGGCTGGCTTCTCCCTAGAGCCATGCCTTGGGCAGGGCTCATTTAACAACTGCTCAAGCGTCGGGCCTGACCCGCCAGACCGGGGAGGCTGTCTCCCCTTACGTCGGTGATTGTTACCCTGCATGTTGGTGTTGGCCACAAACTCCATACCATCATCATCCTTATGCTTATTACCTCCCTGACTCACCGGGTTATGCTGAGGGCCCTTGTCGTTGCCATTCTTCTTTTCCTTCCCTGTCTTTTCCTCATCAGACGCGGGATCCTTGGTACTATTAGAGTCGGCGTACTTGACCAGAGCCGCCATCAGCGTACCCATATCGTTGCAATCGCGCTTGAGCCGCCCAAGCTTCATTTTCAGGGGCGCAAAACGACAATTTTGCTCCAACATTAAGACCGCAGAGCCGGCATCCATCTTATCAGACGAATGTATTATTTCCTTGACCCGGCGTACCCAATGGGTTGTAGACTCGCCTTCTTGCTGCTTGCAGTTAGTCAAATCCACAATTGACATAGATTGCCTACATGTATCTTTGAAGTTTTGGATGAACCGGGCCTTCAGCTCTGCCCATGACCCGATGGAATTAGGTGGCAGTCCCTTCAACCAAGTGCGGGCAGTCCCATCCAACATCATGGTGAAGTATTTGGCCATTGCCGCTGCGCTGACCTCCAGCAACTCCATAGCCATCTCGTAGCTTTCAATCTATGCTCCGGGCTGTAAATCAGCCGTGTAATTAGGTACCTTCCTAGGTCCTTTGAAATCCTTGGGCAGACGTTCGTTATGGAGAGCCGGTACCAGACAAGGGACACCTCCGGTCCTCGTAGCTATGCCTGCCTCGATAGAGGCCGTCGGATAAACCGGGAAGGGTTGGTAAGCTGTCAGCTGAGCCGCCTGCTCCGCCTCCTTACGTGCTCTGTCTTGGTCTACCGCGTTAAAGGCTCCATTATGCGCCGGGCCATGGCCAGCTGGCAAGTCACGGCGCCGGACGTTGCTTGAGCCGGCCGCTGAAACCATGTGTCTGCTATAACTTGGGCTCCGGCTTGGACGAGGGGTTGAATGAATCCTGTCCCGGCTATATGAATATGCCTCCTGTTGTGCCAAAGCCGTCTGAAGAAGTTCTCTGACCCTGCGGGTTTCGACCGCCGTTGGAGAGTCACCCTCGACTGGGAGAGTCGCCAATCGCGCCGCTGCAGCGATCATGTTTTCCAACGGATTAGAATAATGACCCGGTGGTATTGGCACGTATTGAGGTGGGGCAGTATTCACACGGGGAGGCCCCATCACTTGCGGCTGAACCGGCGTTCCAGCCCTGGGTGCCGTGATTTCTGGCGGGTTACTGGGCCCTGCACCGGGCGTGTTGAAGTGGTTTCGAGGATCATAAACCGGAGGGAGCCGAGATTGAGCCTTCTGATGCCTCCTTCTCATGACCTCATTGGATGCGTTCTGATCCGTCGTGAGCCGGAAAGACTGCGCCTGCATCAGTTGAGTCTGGGCGTCCAGAGCCGCCCATTCTGCAGCCATCCTGATTCCTTCCGCTGCCAGATCTTCCTTGGCTCGTGCTATATCCAGCTTTAACTGTGCCACCTCCGCATCATGTTGATCTTGATCTGCTGGGACAACCATGGCGGTTAGCAAGGCAGTCATCTTATCCGTGAGATCCATCAGCACCTGAGCCGGCGAGTGCACAGGGCCTCCTGCCCCAGCGGCGGAGTTTTGAACAGGTTGCGTGCCGGCCATGAAGATTCCAACCCGGCTTGGCGGCTCAAAAGGGTCCGGAATATTGTTGCCATCGGAACAACCCCCGAGCCTGCCGTCTTGAAGTTGATACAACGAGTCCGTCTCACCTGTGGATGATTCATCATCAGAGAAGATGGTCGTCTCATCGCTAGATCTAGACCCTTCAGAGAGTCCTCCGTGGATGCATCCCACGAAAGCACGCTTCAAGGCGGGCAGAGTCCGGGCAGGTCTCGCACGCTGAGCCGTCTCGATGAGGTCGGTGCAGATGTCCGGCTCAGGGCCCGGCTCGCCGATCTTGCCAATGAAAACGTGGATTCCGCCGAAGGGGACCCGGTACCCATACTCGATTGAGCCGGCGTCGGGGCCCCAGCCTGCGTCGTTGATGTAGAACTTGCCGCGACGACTCTTGGTCATCCGGCCCACAGCGTATCCCTTGAGCCCTTCGAAGCTGCCCTTCAAGAACACAAATCCACCGTGTGCTGGCCCCACGGTGGGCGCCAACTGTCGTGGAATAGTCACGGCAGTTGCCCTTGTGAAAGGACTTAGTCGTGGAGCCAACGCAACTAGGAAGCTTAAAGGGGTTAAAGCGGGACAAAGGACACGAGGGTTATACTGGTTCGGCCCCTTACGGTGAAGGTAAAAGCCTACTCCAGTTGAGGTGGAATTACTAGGGTTTCGATGACCAGGGAACGAATCCGCTATGCCTGGCTACCGATTTGATGTTATCTTTCTTAAGCCGCCGGCAGGTCATCCCCTTATATACACGGGTTGACGCCCCGCGGCCTACAGAGTCCCGGCCGGCTTATAAACAGTATCCGGCTCGGTAACTAGTTAATCTTGCCTTACAACACAAGTCACGCCATTATGGCGGTTTATCACTACGGGCCTTAAGTCACCTACGGGCTTTAGTCCCTTTATTGAACCGCCATCTTCAAGCTTGATATTGGGCTTCATATGATGAATTGCCATAACGTAACCCGGCCCCTCCTGGACGGGTTACGCTAGTAGTTATATCCCCAACAGTACCGTCCTTTATGAACAACACTATGAGTGATGCCTGAATTTGGGTGAATGCAGATGATCTAACAGGGAAATCGTTCTACGAGTGTGTCATTTTACTCTCTCTCTCTCTCTCTGTCTCTTTCTCTACACACACAAACACTCCCTTTGGGTGTTATTTTTTGTAAGAATTTGCACCTCGTAGTAAAAATAATAATAAAGAGTACGTGAGCAGCAGCAAATGACAAGAGGGATACATATGACGACTTTTTTCATACGGAAAAACTAACGCCCACACGTGTGGGCGTTTGCACATCGCCCACACGCCTCCATCACCACTCATTTTGCCACGTATGAACAGATGACATCAGCAGAAATCTTTTTGGTTTCGTCTTAAAAATGTTTTATCTCCTAATTAAAAAAGTGAATTAAAAATCCGTTTTCACCATTAAATCCGTCTCGACGAGATCTTCAAAACTAGACCCCATGTTGATATGTTTCGATGGAATTTCTTTTGCCCAAAAGTTGCCATGATGTTTACACTGTAGTTGCCATAGTGCTTAAACTAAAGTTGCCATGTGGCAATTTTAGTTTGTAGATCGTAGCAATTTTAGTTTTTCGATGATGGCAATTCCAGTACTTTGATCATGAAAATATTTTTTTGTATGAACCATGACAATTTTAAGTGCATGTATCATGGCAATTTTAATTTATGGTGCATGGCAAGTCTAGTTTCTTAATTCCCCATTTTATAATATGTCAAAATTTACTTTTAAATGTACAAGAAAATAGCTGAAACATATCATGACAACTTCAGTATAGACATCATGGTAATTCATGTGCAACAGACACGGCAACTTTTAACCAAAAAAATTTCATTGAAATATATTGATATGAGATCTAGTTTCGAAGATCTCGTCGCCAGAGATTTAATGGTGAAAACGGATCTTCAATCGGATTTTTCATTTAAGAGATAAAACATTTTAAAAACAGAAAATCCAAAAAGATTTCCACATGAATGCATGCGGTGACATGGCGTAGTCTGTGTGCTATAGGGCGTGTGGGCGGGTTTGGCTCCCACCACACGTGTGGGCGTTAGCTTTGTCCTTTTTCATATACCATATATTATGAAAGAGAAAAATTCACTACAGGTTCATTTACTTGCACTGGCGTTAGCTTTAGTCCCTGTAGTTACAAATACCCGCAATACAGTCACCAAACTTGCTCTAGGGGTCATCTACGGTCCATTATACGGTTTGGTCTACGTACATGCTGACCTGGCCCGAGTCAACCGCTGCCAAGTTTGCTTTGACTGCCACATCGTCTCAGCCGCTCGAATATGGAGGGAACCAGGGGGTCTTTTGCAAAGTTGCCAGTTATTAAAAGATCTGTCGAACCAGTGGCCGCGCCGTCGCCATTGGCCTCACTTGCTTCGTCGCCCTGCTCGCCATCACGCTGGTGGTGTTCCACCCTCCCGCCGACCTTCGCGTCTCGTCGCTCATCACCGAGCTCGCCGTCCACCTCTCGGTCTCCTCCTTTCTTGTCATCGCCAACGCGCTCCCCGAGCTCAACCTCCTCAACGCTGAGCTCTGTCGCATCGCACTCACCACATCCCTCATCACCGTTGTCACCTCCTGGTTCCTCCGAGCCTGCTTTGCCGCGGCGTTCCTCATCACGGAGGCCAAATCGCCGGCATTCACGTCCAAGATCCTCGCCTCCTTCATCGCCTTCATGGCACGCCCTGCCGGACGCTACATCGCGTACAACCGCACCATGGCCGGTGATCTCCTCCCGGAGATGGCCTTCCCCCGTGACTGTGGGCTGCAGCCCACCATCTTGCCGGCGACGCATCGGGCCACGAACAGCTCCAGCGCGCGCCATTTCTCCTCGTGGACGCCCAGCTCCAGGAAGTATGTGCGGTAGCCGGCGAGCGTCGTATACACGGAGAGGAAGAGCTCAATGAAGAAGGGATCGAGCCGCTCCGTCATGGTGGCACCGTTCGGCGCCGCCGCCGCCGGGGAACCGCTCCGTCCATTCCGAACGTCGAAGGCATTGGTGTCGCCGGACCACCAGTAGAACCCGGAGAGGAGCAGGTCTGTCTGCGGCGGATACGACTAGCACGCCACCGCCGTAGATTAGCTCACTGAGTAGTAGGGGTCCGGCGAGACGGCACTGTCTACGGCGGTGGTCACTCACGACCGTGAATGTGATTGAAAATTCTAGTTGGATTTGTTCTGTCGTTTGATCTTAATTACCGAGTAGTAGGGCGCCGACGAGATGACGCCGACGGGTTGTTTGGCACCGGCGGGAGGTAGGGAGTACATGGCCGCCTGGAAGAGCTGGGTGGCGCCGTGCCGACCACGAGGTTATAGCCATCATCGACCCCGGCGTTGCCGCCGAGGCGATGGACGCGGCGGCGAGGGGCGACGGCGGGGAGGCGGTGAGGCGGGCGGTCGCGGAGAGCCCCGTGCTGGTGGTGGGGAGGCGCGGGTGCTGCCTCAGCCACGTGGTGAAGCGGCTGCTGCAGGGGCTCGGGGTGAACCCCGCCGTGCACGAGGTCGCCGACGAGGCCGAGCTCGCCGCGGCGGTGACCGGGGACGCCGGCGGCGAGGCCGTCGTCGCGCTGCCGGCCGTGTTTGTGGGTGGGCGGCTCCTCGGCGGGCTCGACCGTCTCATGGCCGTGCACATCTCCGGCGAGCTGGTGCCCATACTCAAGGACGCCGGCGCGCTCTGGCTCTGAGTCTCTGACTCTGAGCAAAATCAAAGATGCATACGTTTGATCAGGAGTTAATCTTTTCTCCTTCTTTTGATTTCTCCTTTTGACTCTTGAGATCATGTGAGTTACTGCTGCTCGATCTCCAGTCTCTCTTGATTGGGATCAATAATGGAGCACTACTACTAGCTAGCTATAGTTAGGCTTAAATTCTTTTGATTAGGGGAGGAAAAAATTAGGAACTATTACTTGCGCATGGTCCTGCGCGACGCGATCACCGTCCCGCTCCTCAGCGATGAGGTACAGTCCCAACTCGATGTCCCCGGACACGCGCGAGGACAACCCTCTTTTATCTAGCGGGAAGCGTACCACAACGGCTTCATCGGGGGAGCGTGCGACGGAGTCGCCGGAGACGTGAACCTGTTGCTCTCTAGGTTGGGGGAGGGTGGCGGTGCGCTCGCGCTCGTGCTTCCCGTCGAACTCCACCTCCACAAACGCGTTGCAGGACGCCGCCCCATCCTTGGCGGATAGCTCCGCCGCGTCCGCGACTTCCACGACCAGCTTCATCGTGCCGGTGATCTAGCTCCGCAACCAGCAGCAGCCTGAGGTACACCGACCTCCAGGAGCCAGCGCAGCCCCACTCCGTCGGCCTCGACCTGCACAAGGCGCATGGCGCGTCGTCGCTGCCGTTCCCGTGCTTTGCAAAAGACCCCCAACGACGATGGCGCGGCCACTGGTTCGGCGGAGCAGGGTCATGTCTGGACGGGAGGTAGAGCAGAGGAAGAGGTGGTCTGTTGACCAAGCGGAGGGAACGAGGGGAGGAGGGAACGAGGGGATTGCGTCATTTTTGTAAAAGACCCCCTGGTTCCCTGCTGATTCGAGCGGCTGAGACGATGTGGCAGTCAAAGCACCCTTGGCTGCGGTTGACTCGGGCCAGATCAGCATGTACGTAGACCAAACCGTATAATGAACCGTAGATGACCCCTAGAGCAAGTTTGGTGACTATTGCTGGTATTTGTAACCACAGGGACTAAAGCTAACACCAGCGCAAGTAAATGGACCTGTAGTGAATTTTTCTCATTATGAAATCAATCAAGGTGCCTATGTGCTTGGTTGAGCCTAGCACGTACGCGCTTGAGTTCTCATCGACGGCGACAGTGACGGCTTTCAGCGGTGCTTCCCTGGCTATTGCTGCCAGGCCCGCTATGGGGTCGTCCCGGCTGGATCTTGTGATAGCTGTCCGTGGCCTTCATCCTTGCAGCTCGTACGACTCCGCGCTTGATGCGGCGGCCGTCGCTGGTGTGCCTGCTATGCCTAGATCTGATGTGCCGCTGCCGGTTGGGCTCCTCTCACGGTTGGGCCATCTCGCCTGGCGTCGGCCTTGATGTGGATCATGGTCGCCACCGAAAGGTCTTCATGAGGGTTTCCCCCTCTAAATCCGGTGGTTGACATCACGGTGAGAAGCAAACCATGGACAACGGCTTGACGCAGAGGGATGGTGGTGCAGCGACGGCGGTCACACATCACATGTAGCTGCTGAGCTTGTGGAAAAGTGGTGGCGACATCACTTGAGTGACTTGATGGGGGCGCTACTCGACACCCGGTCTCGAGCTCCGGGGTGAAACCTAGGTGACCCGAGTTGGTTATGCCTGACAATGGCGACGTTTTTACGTTGTTATCAGTGGCGGAGCTTGGGCCAAATCTTTGGTGGGGCAATGGGCTAAGGAGGGGCAAAACTATGAGATTTAGCCCGTTTTTACTGAACATACAACACAAAAACTAACAAGTAGTAGGTGATTTTTTCTTGGGCTGGGGGAGCCAACGCCCAGGTTGGCCCCTTGAAGCTCCGCCACTAGTTATTACCTTGTTGAAGGCATCGCTCAGATATGCTCGGACTGCTTCTTCAGGGTGAAAACCTAGATTCTGACCTTGAGTGGTTGGATCCGGTGACGGCGGCTATTGAGCGTCGCTCCCTTTCTGAAGGCGTTGCTATTGAAAAATCGCGTCGTTCATTTGGTGTAAGAAAATGGTTGGTGCGGATATGGTTATTGATGTAGTTTGCCGATTATGGATTTGATCGCTTTAGTTTTTTTCCTTGCCTACGCATAGCTTTGGTCTTATACGACCTTGCTATTTGCTGGCATGTTCTTGTGTGTGTGTTCGTGTTGGCTGTGTGCATCCTAACTATGCAGATGCCGGGTGTGGTCATTGTGTTTGTATTCTCTTGATACTTCATTTTGAGCCAATAAATTCACCCTTTGTCGCAAAAAATATTATATGAGAAACAAATCCTATTTTAGCAGTAATCCAAACCATAAAACTTTAATAGCTGGGGGTTGGGTGACATCCCTGAGATTCCTCGATAAAGCATCCCAATGAGCAACAAATCAGGAAAATTGTGTATGTGTTCCCCCGTCATTGTGGGTAATAATGAACTTCACTTCAAGTTTGTTATTTTCAAAGTCACCCATTTTGGGGTGGATTGCCTTTTATTTTATGCTTCATGTTTTACTTATATTTAGTAATTTCTTTTCATTTTTATTGTCTTTTTGTAAAAGTTGTATTCCCATTTTATATTTTGTTTGCATTTTAGTTGAAAACAATTCTTGTACAAATCATTCTTAAAAAAAATGTCTGCAGCACCCCAGCATCTCTTCATGATCAGCCTAATCTGTTCGGTGACCCTAGCTACCTATGTCTAATGGGTGATGCCGTGGCCCAATTTGATGGTTCCAAGATTTAATCTAGAGTGCTCCATCTTTGTACATGACAATTTGTTTGGGGGAGTGAGACGTCTCAAACGTATATATAATTTTGTATATGTTCATGCTACTTTATGCCATTATTGCATCGATTTGGCATGATTATATTGACTTCTTAGACTAAACTATTAATCTAGTGCCCAATTTCAGTTGTTGTTTTTGGATTTGGTAGAAAAATACCATTTCATGGACTAAAAACTGAAATAAAATACAGGACAAAGTTTCACATCAAGATGGATCCAAGACGGGCCAAAGGCCACTAGAGGGCACCCCTATGAGCCCCACATGATAGGAGCTAGCGGTCCGTGCCCAAGGCGTGAGGTGGGGCCACGTGGAGGCCCTAGGGCACCTCTCGACGCCCCTGCCTTTATATCCTCCTGAAAACCGCATAACCATTTATCAAGGAATTTTCCTGCCACGACCACCATGCGCTCCGAGGCAATCAAATCTGGAGAACTTTCTTGGTACTTTTGCGGAGGGGGAAATCATCATCAGAGTTATGTTCATCAGCCTCGCTACCACAATGTCCATTTGTAAGTAGTAGTCCTTGGACTATGGGTCCAAAACAGTAGTTAGAAGGCAACCTCTCTCTCTTGCTTCTCAATACAAAGATCAAATGAGCTACCCCACATGATTTTTATCAATCTGATGTAATTTCTCGGTGCCTTTGTTGTAGTGTGACGAGTTGTCCCTTTGCGATCAGATCTATATATGGATTTCTTTTGGATTTTTTTTTGAAAATTTGGTTGTATGATTTATAGGTATATATGATCTCTAAGAGGTAGTTGTGCATGTTAGTTGGGTTTAACCTTGAAAGTAATCAATCTAGGTGACAGAAAGGGAAATAAGCTTATATTGTATTATTGCTACTGACTATACAAGGATTGTTTGCTAGTTTCCTCGGTGATGAAACAGAGGTAAAGAGAATATATTATCTACATTATGTCACATTGCTTAAAGCAATGCTCTAGTTTTACGTAATACATAGAGATGCATGATGGATAGTGATCTCGGGTGGAGTATTACATATAGATGTTGTTGGTAATGGTCTATAGATACAATGATGTAGTGCCTATATGCAATATGATATGTACGATCAATTATAAATACCAAAATTTATTCATACACAATTGTAACTCGTTGAGCACACATATTGCTTTTTATTTGGAGAGATGCCACTAGCGAAGTTATTGATGATGGAGATTTATTCGTCATAATTACAATCTTGATCACTTTATTTTATGTTCTTTATAGTCTAAACGTTTTTACCTGTTTCTATGCAATCCAATTCCAAACACCCAATACAATAATTCTTGTAACTTGCAAAGCTAGTGGGGTTGGCAACCTCACTAGTCTAAGTTGGGAACCAAGGAAAATTTCTTAATTCCGTGTATGTATTGATCATTGACTCGTTGCAAGCACTCCTCAGAGTAATACATCGATTCACAACTAAAAAAATACTTGCTTCGTGCTACAAACACTTGCTTTTTCAGGGTCCAACAATTTCGAAAAAGATCAAAGGAAGCAGGAAATGAGGAGGAGGCCATTTGTGTCATCCTCCAACTTTTTTGGGTCAAGAGATTGCATGACTTATGGGTCATCAAGATTTAGTAAATTTCTTCGTAAGATGGTCTTTATACACTCCTTATTTCCCATGGAATTTGTAGTGACGTCATGGAGAAAAGAGGTACTAGCTCTTGTGGTAGAGCTGACCAAATCATTGGTTGGGCAATGGGCTAAGGGGCGAATTGCGAGCTTTAGGTTGGTTTTTACTGGATTTATGGCCTAATTATTGAGGGATACTCAAAATCGCTTCATGATCTCGAGGAGCGAGAGGAAGGTGTGGAATTCATTTTACATTCTAGCTTTTGATGGATCCTCATCATGCTATTGTAGAGGCTGAGTTTACTTTTTTTTAGCCCAGCTTAACGCATTAATACAAGTGCCGTATTGGAAATATGTAGCATCACACTGTAAACATTCTACTCAGGAGAGCATTGTGCCGTTGTGTACAGTTCAATACATATTAGTGTTGGCAGGTCCTATTCTACGCTCTGTGTGATCTATTGTTGCTAAAACATGCACCTATCATTTGATCGCTACCATAGGCCGTCCAGAATGCACAAGCATCACTCATCACTCAAAAATAAATTGCCACTCCGAAAGAGAAAACCGTTTAATACTGAAAATAAAATGTTAAGAAATCTTAATTAAATAATTATGTATTTAAAAATTATTCATGAATTAAAAAGTGATAAGGAATTTTTTTATAACTTCATGGATGTATGAAAATATTCATGGATTCTCTTAAAAATATTCAAGAATTTTAAAATATAAATAGTAAAACCAAAAATATGAAATATATAAAAACAAAAAGGGAAAACCAAAATAAACCATCAAAAATTGGTGAGAAGAAACATGATAGGAAAACTTGCAAAATGAATATCGGTGCGAACCTCTTGCCGCTTAGTGCGGAAGTTCTTGAAATTAGTCGACCCATGTCTTGGAGCGAGCCTCATAGCGACTATTAGCCAACATAAGCGATGAATAAGATGTTTTTTGTCTTCCCGGTTCACCATAGGGAATAATAAACGTACTACTTACAATTTTGTTACTTTTGGCATGGCCTAATTTGGGATGGGTTGTCTTTTATGTTACATTCTTCTTTATAGGTATTATTTTGTTACTTTTATGTTACATTCTTATTTATAGATATTATTTTTTCTTCTTTTTGTTTATTTTATTTCCTTTATTAGTTTTCTCTGTGCATTTATTTTATTTTGATGCAAAACATCCATGTAAAAAATCATTCTAGAAGAGACCATCTGCAATGCCCTAGCACCTGGCGCAAAAAGAGTGTGGTTTGGTTCGGCGGCCATCGCTACCAACGTGCGGGTGATGTGATGGACCACATTTAGATGGTTGCAAGAGCAGACCTGCAGTGCTTTGTCTTTCTTGATGGCAATTTGTTTGGGATGACTGGGGGACATCTGTATCGTGCTCGGTGTTTTCTTTCAGTGGAGAGACTTTATCAGGGACTTCTAGGTCATCAACATTTAGTGGATTGCTTTGCAGGATGGTCTCGGTCGATGCTCTTTCCCTGGTTATGAAATTTGTAGTGTCCCCATGTGCTAGTAGTAGTGTGGCGGAGCTTGAGACAAATCGTCGGTGGGGCAATGGGTTAAGTGTGGCAAAATTATGAGCTTCAAGGTGATTTTTGCTGGATTTATGGCACAATTACTAGGTGTGATAGATTTGTTCATGGGTTGGGAAGGGGGATGCGCGTTGGCTCGAGAGAAGCTCCCCCATGGGCTAGGTGGGCATTGCACTTTTCGGAATTTGTTTCCTTTTTAGCGTTTGCATTGGTTGGTATGTGCACTATGTGCATTCTGATGGTTTGTTATCATGTTGTTGTAGAGGCTGAGTTTACTTATTTAGTCTCCACTTAGTGCATCAATAAAATTGCCATATTGAAAATGTGTATCATCATTTAAGAAAAAATCTATTACCTTAATGGTGCAAGAGGACATGGTGATTAGTTTTGTGTTAATGTCTTTAAGCTGATACAGTATCAAATTGAGAAGCACCCAAAGGTTTCGTTCAAGAGAAAAATGATAAGAGATCGGTATTTATGGAGTGTTAACGCTTTCTATTTACTTTCATTGGCGTAGACATGTCCTTCTATCATAGCCCATCATTTTTTGCCCTTTTAAAAACAAACGAGGCATAACTACCTAAGGCACCCTACCCCGATCTCTCTATCGAGATCATCCTATATATGCCTCACTTCACATCATAATAGAAACAATGAGTCAATTGAGGTTCAAGGGTTGGTGGTTCCTCTTTTTCTCAAACACATCGAGAAAATTTCCCTATTTGATCTCTTCTTAGTTCAATACCTATGCACGAGAGGTATCAGGATGCAAGATGGTGCGACACTTAGCCTTTTGTCAAGATGTGATGTGAGATTCTGAAATAACTTGTGATGATAGTTAGATATGACAGTGTGAAATTCCCGTGGATTACACACAATATGATGTGTGTAGGTATTCACTTGCAAATTGCCAAAGCATCCCGATTCGGGCTAATATGACGCAGTGATAGTCACAACTTGAGAGTTACCAACGTATCTCCGTAGTACTGAAAACAATATGCCCATTTTGGGGGCAAATCGTTGTCCGAGGTAGATTGTCAATTACACCTCTCACTTTCATGTATTAACACACCTAATAATGGTATGTGTGATAGATGGTACTAATACAAGCTCCAGAATAAGAAATATGCTAGGCAAAGATGCTTCCACCAGATGTAACCGGTTAATCATGCACTACAGGAATCAGCTACTTTGCCGTCTGCCACGGCGGACGGCAAAGGCCTTTGCCGTCTGCCGCGGACGGCAAAAGGCTCCAGCAAAGTAGGCTACGGTAAAGAGCTTCTTTGTCGTCTGCTTTCTGAAGCGAACGGCAAAGGGGCCTTTGCCATCAGCGGCGGACGGCAAAGAAAGCCGACGGCAATAAATTCGATGTTAGTCCGTTAGGCGTCTAACGGCAGCCTTTGCCGTCCGCCGCTGACGGCAAAGACTGCAGGCTCTTTGCCATCTGCTGGCAGATGACAAAGAGACCAAATAGGCATTAATTCTGTTTCTTCTTATATCCATTTATTTTCATAGAAAATCACACACACACACACACACATATATATATATATGACCAATATAGGACATCCAACACATGTTACCAATAGTAGCAAGTTTCATCCATACATATACATAGTTTCATCAATATTACACAGTTTCATCCATAGGTAGCAAGTTTCACAAAGTAAAAACAAAAACTAAAGGCAAGCACTCCATATCTGAAATTACAAGAAATGACCTAAAACTAAATATCTATTTTCCTAGGCAGCACACACTTGACCACCATAGCAGCTTGCTGGACCGTTGTATCTGTGGAGCACAAAACAGCAGTCAGCCTGATTAGAAATTTTAAGGAGAGCAGTGCTAGTTTAAGAGTTATGAACAAATAGAAATGGTGCTAGTTTAAGAGTTATGAAAAAATATAGCATGCCAGAATCACTATGAGCACAATCAAATTGAGTTATCTAAGCAATTTGACAATCAAATGGAGTTAACACGGCCCCAGCGTTAGGGATTTAGTGACGGCAGCAGTCTGCCAGCCGGCTTCCTCAATAGAAGGGACAGACCCAGTGCTAGAAGCAGAACAAGAACGTTGATACACAAGATAAGAACAAGCCCTTGATAGCAGTCTGCTTGGTAGAACAATTAATTAACCTCTAGAAGCAGAAGAAGCACGTTGATAGACAAGTTATTATGAAGAACCTACCTTGAGAGCGGTCTGCTTGCGCAAGATATTGGACTTGTGGACAAGAAAACAGTATAATCCTAGGCTGTGTCAGGTAACAACAATGTGGAGCAAGGTATCATGGTCATAAACAGCTAGGCTGACATGGTTATGAACAACTAGACTAGAACAGTAAGAGGGCAGTGAGGATTGACGAATCATCATCATTAAATAAAAGAAGAAAAAAGAACATCCTTGGTTGCAGGTGGTAATAAAAGAGCTAGACTGGAGCAGGACAGTGGTGTGTGACAAGTTAGAGAAGAAAACAACATAATCTTGGGCTAAAAGGCAACAATTTAGACATCTAGGGCAAGGCAGCAGGGTTTCGCCAGAGGAAGTTGGCACATTTCCTGCATCCGATCAGTCCACTGTGAACCCCCGAAGGGGCCAAGAACAGGAGCGATAACTAGTGCTTGCTGTGATGCGAGTTGACCGCGAATCTACACTAGCAGAGCAGAGCAGAACGGCGATGGAAACAAGGAAACAGAGATGGGGGGTGAACAGAGCAGGGGACCTTCTGTGGCGTGTCGTCGTGGTCGGGGTGGACGACGCCGTCGTGGTCGAGCTCGAGGTCGGACTCGACGATGTCCTCGTCGAGCTCGTCGGGCTCGGGGGTGAGGTCGCGCATGTCCTGGTCGTCCTCCCCCTCCTCCTCGTCCTCATCATCATCGTCGTCGATGTCGTCCATGGACCTTGCCTGCGCTTCCAAATCCAACATAAAAAAGGAGATCAGACAAGAAAACAAAAGAAACAGAGGATCGGGGCCGCGGAAGGAAGGGGAAGGGACGCGGAAGATCGGACCTTGGGGGCGGCGGGCTTGGCGAAGGAGGCGGCGGGCTTGGCGGAGGAGGCGGCGGCGGCGGATCTGAGCGAGGGAGACAAGGGTGAGGGGAAATGGTGAGGTGGCAGCGCGCACCGGCGGGCGGAGGCGAGGTGGCGCAGCGGCGCGGGGTCGGGAGGCTCTCGGCTGTGGGGCGGGCGTCGTCGAATCCCGCCGGAGCTCGCCGGAATCGGCCGGCGTAGCTTCTCGCGGGAGGGAGAGGGAGAGACGAGCGGGAGAGAGAGGGGTGGGGCGGAGAGAGAGGGGATAGGGATAGAGGAGGTGGGGCAACGGCGGGGTGGGGCTCGGCCGTTAGTTAGGTCACATCTTTGCCGTCCGCCCACCCTTTGCCGTCCGCTTTGTTTCCTCTTTGCCGTCTGCTAGCAGACGGCAAAGAGGGGGCCGTTAAGTTTTTTCCAATTAGCTCGTTTAGTGGGGCTAGCTCTCTCTTTTTGATGTCAGCCAGCGGACGGCAAAGAACAGGCTGATGGCAAAGACCTTCTTTGCCATCAGCCAGTTCTTTGCCGTCCATTTTCCTGAAGCGGATGGCGAAGACCTTCTTTGCCGTCAGCCAGCAGACGGCAAAGAACTGGCAGACGGCAAATAAGCTAATTCCAGTAGTGATGCAAGGATTGTCTAGTGTTTAACACTTGCAATTAATCAAAAGATTATCTGCATCGTTATCTTTTTATTTTTGGTTGGATATAAGACAAATTAGAGCATCTTCAATAGATGATGCAAATTTGGAGATGTAAAAGTATGTGTTGTACAATTTACATCACCAAAAAATGTTTTTACATCTCCAAAAAAGAGCCAACTCCAACAGATGATGTATATTTGTGATGTAGAACTCCAACTCCAATAGATGGTGCAAATGTGAAGATGTAAAAACTAGGAACTTCAACTACAACTTCATTTGGAACATAATTCAAACATAGTTCTAATTAAAAACATAAATCAAATGACTACTACAACTAATTCAAACTACTAAATCCATCAAACTAGTCGTCCTCCTCTGAGGGCATCCAGTACTCCTTGTCGTCCTCATCCGAGGGCCCCCAGAACTCCTCGTCGTCGTCCTCCGAGGACTCGATGGGGATCACCGTCGAGGGGCTGGCCATTTCCTCCTTCTTCACCGCCTTCTTCTTCTTCTCCTCGTCCTCGCGCTTCCATAAGTAATCACACTCGGCCTAAACATACTCTGGATGCTCCCGTGCGAACCTCGCCATCGCCGCCTCGTCGCTATCACCGGGACAAAACAACAATGGCCAACCTCTTCTTCGCGTCTTCTTCGTCATCTCCTCCATCCGAATACTCTCCGGCACGAGGAACTCCACATGCGCCCGGGTCTCCATCTCTGGGTAGTTGAGCGTCGTCCTCAACCTCCGGCCACGCATGGTTGGCTGATGACCCACAAGTATAGGGGATCTATCGTAGTCCTTTCGATAAGTAAGAGTGTCGAACCCAACGAGGAGCAGAAGGAAATGACAAGCAGTTTTCAGTAAGGTATTCTCTGCAAGCACTGAAATTATCGGTAATAGATAGTAGTTTGATAAGGTAATTCGTAACGGGTAACAAGTAACAAAAGTAAACAAGGTGCAGCAAGGTGGCCCAATCCTTTTTGTAGAAAAGGACAAGCCTGGACAAATTCTTATATAAAGGAAAGCGCTCCCGAGGACACATGGGAATTATCGTCAAGCTAGTTTTCATCATGCTCATATGATTCGCGTTCGTTACTTTGATAATTTCATATGTGGGTGGACCGGTGCTTGGGTACCGCCCTTCCTTGGACAAGCATCCCACTTATGATTAACCCCCCTCGCAAGCATCTGCAACTATGAAAAAGAATTAAGGTAAACCTAACCATAGCCTGAAACATATGGATCCAAATCAGCCCCTTACGAAGCAACGCATAAACTAGGGTTTAAGCTTCTGTCACTCTAGCAACCCATCATCTACTTATTAATTCCCAATGCCTTCCCCTAGGCCCAAACAATGATGAAGTGTCATGTAGTCGACGTTCACATAACACCACTAGAGGAAAGACAACATACATCTTATCAAAATATCGAACGAATACCAAATTCACATGACTACTCATAACAAGACTTTTCCCATGTCCTCAGGAACAAACGTAACTACTCACAAATCATATTCATGTTCATAATCAGAGGGGTATTAATGTGCATAAAGGATCTGAACATATAATCTTCCACCGAATAAACCAACTAGCATCAACTACAAGGAGTAATCAACACTACTAGCAACCCACAGGTACCAATCTGAGGTTTTGAGACAAAGATCGGATACAAGAGATGAACTAGGGTTTGAGGGGAGATGATGATGGTGAAGATGTTGTTGGAGATTGACCCCCTACCGATGAGAGGATCGATGGTGATGATGATGGTGACGATTTCCCCCTCCCTGAGGGATGTTTCCCCGGCAGAAAAGCTCCGCCGGAGCCCTAGATTAGTTCCGCCAAGGTTCTGCCTCGAGATGGCAGCGCTTCGTCCCGAAAGCTTCCTTATGATTTTTTCCAGGGCAAAAGACACCTTATACCAGAAGATGGGCATCGGGGAAGTTCCAGGTGGCCCATGAGGCAGGGGCGCGCCCTCCACCCTCGTGGACAGTGGGTGGCCCCCCTCTGGTGCTTTCTTCGCCCAACATTTTTAATATATTCCAAAACTGACTTTCGTGGAGTTTCAGGAATTTTGGAGTTGTGCAGAATAGGTCTCTAATATTTGCTCCTTTTCCAGCCCAGAATTCCAGCCGCCGGCATTCTCCCTCTTCATGTAAACCTTGTAAAATAAGAGAGAAAGGCATAAGTATTGTGACATAATGTGTAATAACAGCCCATAATGCAATAAATATCGATATAAAAGCATGATGCAAAATGGACGTATCAACTCCCCCAAGCTTAGACCTCGCTTGTCCTCAAACGGAAGCCGATATTGAAAAATATGTCCACATGTTTACAGATAGAGATGTCGATAAAATAATATACGGACATGAGGGCATCATGATCATTCTTAGAATAGCAACATATATATATTGTCATATGATTTCTTATGCTGAAGTAACAATCTATTCACAATGTAAAGTATGAATCAGAAACTTCATTGAAAACTAGCAAACTATAATCTCAGTCATTGATGCAATTGCAATTTATCATAACATCGGAAAGAGTCAATATAAGAGCTTTTCAGCAAGTCCACATACTCAACTATCATTTAGTCTTTCACAATTGCTAACACTCACGCAATACTTATGGGTATGAAGTTTTAATCGGACACGGAGAAAGATAGGGGCTTATAGTTTTGCCTCCCAACCTTTTACCTCAAGGGTAACATCAACAATAATGCTTTCTAAAAACCCACATCCAATTGGATATATATATATATATATATATATATATATATATATATATATATATATATATATATATATATATATATATCAGGATCTTTCCAACACATAGTGCTTGCCAAAGCATAAAGTGAAAAAGGAAAGGTGAAGATCACCATGACTCTTGTATAAGGTATAAGACAAAATTAAAAGATAGGCCCTTCGCAGAGGGAAGCAGAGGTTGTCATGTGCTTTTATGGTTGGATGTACAAAATCTTAATGCAAAAGAACGTCACTTCATATTGCCACTTGTGATAGGGACCTTTATTATGCAGTCCGTCGCTTTTATTTCTTCCATATTACAAGCTCGTATAAAGCTTATTTTCTCCACACTAATAGATCATACATATTTAGAGAGCAATTTTTATTGCTTGCAGCAATGACAACTTACTTGAAGGATCCTACTCAATCCATAGGTAGATATGGTGGACTCTCATGGTAAAACTGGGTTTAAGGATATTTGGAAGCACAAGTAGTATCTCTACTTGGTGCAAAGAATTTGGCTAGCATGAGGGGGAAAGGCAAGCTCAACATGTTGGATGATCCATGACAATATAATTTATTTCGGACCCATTATGTTGTCTTCCTTGTCCAACATCAACTTTTTAGCATGTCATATTTTAATGAGTGCTCACAATCATAAAAGAAGTCCAAGATAGTATTTTTATATGTGAAAAACTCTCTTTCTTTACTACTTCCTATTAATTGCAACGATGACCAAAACTATGTTTGTCAACTCTCAACAACTTTTATTCATCTTACTCTATATGTGAAGTCATTACTCTCCATAAGATCAATATGATCTCTTTATTTCTTTTTATTCTTTTTTATTCTTTTATTCCCTCAAGATCATAGCAAGATAACCAAGCCCTCGACTCAAGACTAATCTTTATTATATATAGCTCACGGACTCGATTACATAGATAAGGATCAACACAAAAACTCAAAGCTAGATCATACTAAACTTTATTCTACTAGATCAATATATAACCAAAAGGATCGAACTAAGAAAAACGGTGAAGATAGAAGTGTGATGGTGATACGATACCGGGGTACCTCCCCCAAGCTTGGCAGTTGCCAAGGGGAGTGCCCATACCCATGTATTTATGTCTCTTTCTTCGGAGGTGGTGATGATGGAGTTGTTGATGATGTAGGCTTGTCGTCCATCTTCCAAGGCATAGGCTCACCATCATAAAAGGGTGATCGAGTCTCCGGGATCCTCAAATCTGCAGCCAAACTCATCCTCTTGAATCTATATTCATACTCACAGTTTTGGTTTTGCAGGTCATAGATCTGGACTTGGAGGTGCTCGATTTTCTCGTGAAGCTACAAGATGGTCTACCCAATGTTCTTGGCATCCATCTTGTGGTTGTTGGTGAACTCCGCGATCATCATGTGTTTGGCGTTGAGTCCGCGTTCCACCATCCCCTGGCACTTGAAAACTTGTTGCTCCATTACTTCGATTCTTGTCTCCACGCTTCCGGTCCTCCTTGGTCCCTCAACATCGCGGATGTGCAGCACCCCTCACGCATCTCAATGGTTTGAGGGTGTTGCAACACCTCCGCGAGGTAGGGGTTTATGACCTTCTCGAAAAACTTGTCCTTGGGGGCGCTTGAAGACGTCATGGTGATCTAGATCTGTCAGAAAAACAGCTCGAAACAAAAGCAGAGGATTTTGTCGTGGTACCGTGGTCAAAACCTTCGGGAGATTATAATGAATTTGTACCGACCAAAAGAAGTATCGTGCAAGAAAACGGAGTCTGGAGGGAACACGAGGTGCCCACGAGGCAGGGGGGCGCGCCCTCCACCCTCGTGGATGCCTCGTGTCCCTTTCGGACTACTTATTTTTTTCCTATTTTTTTTAAATATTCCAAAACGGAGAAAAATTGCTATTAGAACTGTTTTGGAGTCGGTTTACTCACCGTACCACATACCTATTCCTTTTCAGAGTCTAAAACGTTCTGGAAAGTGTCCCTTATGTACTCCTCCGGGGTTACGGTGTCAATAACAATGGTTTCAACATTTATGGGATTACCTGAGATATAATGTTTGATTCTTTGACCGTTCACCACCTTCGGATTTGTGCCTTCGAAGTTGTTGATTTTTATGGCACCGGAACGATAGACCTCCTCGATAACGTAAGGACCTTCCCATTTAGAGAGGAGTTTTCCTGCCAAAAATCTGAAACGAGAGTTGTATAACAAAACATAATATCCTACATTAAACTCACGCTTTTGTATCCTTTTGTCATGCCATGTTTTAACTTTTTCTAAACAGTTTGGCATTCTCATAGGCCTGGGTTCTCCACTCATCAAGTGAGCTAATGTCAAATAGTCTCTTCTCACCGGCAAGTTTGAAATCATAATTGAGCTCTTTAATGGCCCAATATGCCTTATGTTCTAGTTCGAGAGGTAAGTGACATGCTTTTCCATAAACCATTTTATACGGAGACATACCCATAGGATTTTTATATGCAGTTCTATAGGCCCATAATGCATCATCAAGTTTCTTGGACCAATTCTTTCTAGATCTATTAACAGTCTTTTGCAAAATTAATTTAATCTCTCTATTACTCAGTTCTACTTGACCACTAGACTGTGGGTGGTATGGAGATGCAATTCTATGATTAACATCATACTTAGCAAGCATTTTACGAAAAGCACCATGAATAAAATGTGAACCACCATCAGTCATTAAGTATCTAGGGACTCCAAACCTCGGAAAAATAACTTCTTTAAGCATCTTAATAAAGGTGTTATGATCAGCACTACTAGTTGGAATAGCTTCTACCCACTTAGTAACGTAATCAACACAACTAAAATATGTGTATACCCATTAGAGGAAGGAAACGGTCCCATATAATCAAAGCCCCAAACATCAAATGGTTCAATAACAAGTGAATAGTTCATAGGCATTTCTTGACGTCTACTAATATTACCAATTCTTTGACATTCATCACAAGACAAGACAAACTTACGGGCATCTTTGAAAAGAGTAGGCCAATAAAAACCGGATTGCAATACCTTATGTGCAGTTCTATCTCCAGCGTGGTGTCCTCCATAAGCCTCGGAGTGACACTTGCGTAGGATCTGTTCCTGTTCATGCTCAGGTACACAACGTCTAATAACACCATCTACTCCTTCTTTATAAAGGTGTGGGTCATCCCAGAAGTAATGTCTTAAATCATAGAAAAACTTTTTCTTTTGCTGGTATGTGAAACTAGGTGGTATAAATTTAGCAACAATGTAATTAGCATAATCAGCATACCATGGAGCAGTACGAGAAGCATTTATGACAGCTAATTGTTCATCAGGAAAGCTATCATCAATAGGTAGTGGGTCATCAAGAACATTCTCTAACCTAGACAAGTTGTCTGCAACGGGGTTCTCAGCTCCCTTTCTATCAATAATATGCAAATCAAATTCTTGTAGCAAGAGAACCCATCTAATAAGTCTAGGTTTAGCATCTTTCTTTTCCATAAGGTATTTAATAGCAGCATGATCAGTGTGAACAGTTACTTTAGAATCAACAATATAAGGTCTGAACTTATCACAAGCAAATACAACTGCTAAAAATTCTTTTTCAGTAGTAGCATAATTTCTCTGGGCACTGTCTAGAGTTTTACTAGCATATTGGATAACATTTAATTTCTTATCAACTCTTTGTCCTAGAACAGCACCTACAGCATAATCACTAGCATCACACATAATTTCAAAGGGTAAATTCCAATCAGGTGGCTGAACAATAGGTGCAGAAATCAAGGCTTTCTTAAGTATTTCAAATGCTTCTACACAATCATCATCAAAGACAAAAGGAACATCTTTTTGTAAGAGATTAGTCAGAGGCCTAGAAATTTTTGAGAAGTCTTTAATGAACCTCCTATAAAAACCGGCATGACCAAGGAAACTTCTTATACCTTTAATGTCCTTAGGACACGACATCTTTTCAATAGCATCAACTTTAGCTTTATCAACTTCAATACCTCTTTCAGAAATTTTATGCCCCAAGACAATACCTTCATTAACCATAAAGTGGCACTTCTCCCAATTCAAGACAAGATTAGTTTCTTCACATCTCTGCAAAACTCGATCAAGGTTGCTTAAGCAATCATCAAAAGAAGTTCCATACACGGAGAAATCATCCATGAAAACCTCAACAATCTTTTCACAAAAGTCAGAGAATATAGCAGTCATACATCTTTGAAAGGTAGCAGGTGCATTACATAAACCAAAAGGCATACGTCTATAAGCAAAGGTACCGAAAGGGCAAGTAAAAGTGGTCTTTTCCTGATCCTCTTTTGACACAGGTATTTGAGAGAAACCAGAATAACCGTCTAGAAAGCAAAAATGTGTATGTTTGGATAATCTTTCTAGCATTTGATCAATAAAAGGTAAAGGGTAATGATCCTTTCTAGTAGCTTTATTTAATTTGCGGAAATCAATTACCATTCTATAACCTGTAACAATTCTTTGTGGGATCAATTCATCTTTATCATTAGGAACAACAGTAATACCTCCCTTCTTAGGGACACAATGGACAGGACTTACCCACTGACTATCAGCAACAGGATAAATTATACCTGCCTCCAGAAGCTTTAGTATTTCATTTCTTACCACTTCTTTCATCTTAGGATTTAACCGTCGTTGGTGATCAACAACCGGTTTAGCGTCTTTCTCCAATTTTATTTTGTGCTGGCATAGAGTGGGACTAATGCCCTTAAGATCATCAAGAGTATATCCAATAGCAGCACGGTGCTTCTTCAGAGTTTTCAATAATTTCTCTTCTTCCTGCTCTGAAAGGTTAGCACTAATAATAACAGGATATATCTTCTTTTCATCAAGATAAGCATATTTAAGAGTATCAGGTAATGGTTTAAGCTCAAACACGGGATCACCCTTGGGTGGAGGAGGATCCCCTAGAATTTCAACAGGCAAGTTGTGTTTCAAAATAGGTCCCTGTTTAAAGAATACTTCATCTATTTCCCTTCTTTCATTCATAAACATATCATTTTCATGGTCTAGCAAATATTGTTCTAAAGGATCATTAGGAGGCACGGCAATAGAAGCAAGACCAATAATTTCATCTTTACTAGGCAATTCTTTATCATGGGGTTGTCTACGAAATTTAGCAAAATTAAAATCATGAGACATATCCCCTAGACCAACAGTAACAATATCCTTTTCGCAGTCTATCTTAGCATTAACAGTATTCAAGAAGGGTCTACCAAATATAATGAGACGAAAGTCATCTTGTGGGGAAGCAAGAATAAGAAAATCAGTAGGATATTTAATTTTCCCACACAAGACTTCAACGTCTCTAACAATCCCAACTGGTGAAATAGTATCTCTATTGGCAAGCTTAATAGTAACATCAATATCGACTACACCATGATATCTTAGTTAAGGGCAGAAAAACTGCCGGTAAAAGTCGCTTTATGCGGCATGTGATTTGCCATGAAAGACTTTCCCCGGCAGATGCAAACCGCCCTGAAAAGTCCTGTCAGGAAATGTCTTTCTCGGCAGATACTTGAATTTCCAGCAGTTAATGTGCCCTCTATCTACGTTTTATTCCCGGCATATAGTTCTTTTCCCGGCAGATGTTGCTTCTCCAGCAGGCTATCTTTCCCGGCAGATTTGAGTATTCCTCGCAGTTATTTTGTCAGTGATTCTTAGAGCTCCTCGCAGCCCATCTGCCCATAAATGTACGTATTCCAAAAAAAAGTACAGTGGGATACTATTTATTTCTTTTACATTACAACAAACATGAGCTGATATCTCAACTTAGCATTGAAATCCATTCATGCCCAACAATAAAACATCCAACATATATGCTTCACATTTGTATATTACAAACCTAATAACAGATCATTTCCACAAATCAGATATGTGCAACACACTGGGTACACATGAAAAGATCATTCTAAGTTAGCATCTTTACTTTGTAGCCTTTCTAGGTCAATACAATATAATTTCAAAACTGAACTTATATGGTCTTCAAGCCGAGTGAAGAAAATGGTTGCACAAGGTGAGTAGATCACTAGCCTTGAAGCACGCGTTGCCAACCTGAAAAAAAATTAAGTCAATTGGCATGTACATTACTGAACCGAGTAATTTATTCGTTTGGCTTCTGAAAAGTGAAGCACATAAAAAATATGTCCACATAAGTGGTTCACGAATTAGAACAACTGTGAAGGAAATGCAACCCTCCGTTTCTGGTTGTGTCAAGGAAAAACATGTGCAAAGAGCCTGATGAACTTCTGGCAGCAAAAACATCAGGCTGGGCGATGCACGGCCGAAATGCGAGCGAGTAAATTGTTGATGGATATGCTCCCACTGAAACCTATGTAACTGTTGATGTAACAATGTAAAACGAGATTAGTCAAAATGGCAAAGTAGTTATCATGGTTGTAGAACAAAGATCAATAATGTTCACCTTAGTTGCTTGTGCCACGGTATATACTCTAATCATAGTCCCCTTCTCAGAAGTTGTTACCAGACATGGGCATCTACCTGTTGATCAATTACGATGAGGAAAAAGATATCAGTGAAAAGACATATACATATCTTCAGATTACTAGGGTTGAGATAAGTCCCAAAGTTGACTGAAAACTGTAGGAAAATAAATCTGGTCTAGAAAAAAAGAGGTTCACATAATGTTTTTCCCACGTATATAAATTAAATATTGTCCATACCACCACAGTTGCATGACCATTACCTTTTCTTTTTTATGCCTTGAAAAGGCAGAAAGAGATCCAAAATAATCAATGAGTAGTTGGTTTTTATAGTGATATCTCTCAAGAAAGATCCAGCACTTGGAAAACTGTAAAAATCCGTAGATGCAATGATGTTTACTCAGCTGTACAAATGATACGGAAGGAATTAAACCGTGTGGAAGTTACTTGACATATCAATTCAGTATCTGATGCTTTATACACTAGAGTGGATCCCTTGGATTCAGGAGCTGTAAATCCGTATATGCAGTGAACTTTACAAAGCTCGCATGAAACTACAATAAAAAAGGTCATTTTAATATATCACCTAGCAGACACTACAAATTGCAAATCAAACAAGTACATGTTACAAAAAAGGCTATTCTATATGAGAACAAATGTTTGTCGGTGATTAACAAATACATGTTTGCTCATCATAAAACTTGAAGAATAAATTAGCATTGATGATTATTTACATCAAGGTTCTTACCTGCAACATCCATATATGTTCTACATAGTTGACACTGCACGAACCGAGAGAAGGATTTTTCATGGCGGGCAAGTATATTAGTTGCACAAGGTTCCTGCAATTTCCATATCGGCAAATATTTCAGTAAAACGGCAAAGAACATAAATGAAGATATATCCAGAATCTTTATATGTGAAGCATTTAATTCCGCACCAAGCTAACATAGACAGGATCCCCAACAAACCAAACACATCAGCAACCCATTAACGGCAATACTGTAATACACATCAATTTATTGAGGCTATATGCGGGCAGAGCATGGGCACTAACCATCTAACTATGACAGTTACATGGCTGGCGATGGTGTATCCTTCACCAGATCAGAAGGCACAAGGAGAGACAGGAGATGGTTAGGGGGTTCAGCTAATATCGAGTAAAAGTGCAAGTTTCATTAACAACTAACAAAGCTCCAGATCATACATGAAAGTGCCAGACGACTAACTGCTAGTATTAGCTAACAAGGTGCCAAAATTCCCACCATTCAGGAAAGTGCTCTTTTTCACATTAAGTGCTAGAAATCCATTTGAATGTTCATAGGAAAGTTCTATAAGAATATGAAAGTTCCAATTTGATCAAAATTTCTACTAGACTACCCCTGCTACAATTTATTTAACACAATGGCCACCACTACATACACAAGTGAGGAAGGGAGAGATGGAAACAGGGGATGGGGAGCAGCACAGCCTCACCGGATCGGAGAAGAGGCAAGTCGCATGCAGAGCAGGCAAATCACTGGGGGAGGCAACTCGTCGAAGCCACGAGACAGAGGACGAAGCACTGGTCGGAGCTTGGGTGCTGCACCTCTTCCTCCTCGGGTTGGTGGTGTCCTAGCGACGGCGACCTCCACACGTGGATGCAGAGACGGCGGTCTCGGCATGTTTTCGACCACCACCTGCTGATGGTGTCCTATGACGAGGAGGGATCCAGGTGGGTGGTGGTGGCCGGATGCGAGGCCGGGGTGGCCGGATCTGACTCAAGCAGGGGGAGGATGGCACGCCACGGCGGCTCATCGGAGATGAGTGCTCATCGCCAGCTGGGGAGAGGCCGAAGCTCAAAGAGGCAGGCACAACCACACAGCTGGAAGGGAGGAGAGGTGGCGAGCGGCGGGTAGAGGAGAGGGAAGGCGGGGCGGCGACGAGGCTCTCTCCCTCCAGATCCAGATCGGGGGAGAGGAGGAGCGACAAGAGAGGGGGGGCGGATGCTTGGCGAGGCAGTACTGGATGATGGGGAGGGGGCGGCAGCACTAGGTGCGGTGTGGGTGGGGGTCCATGGAGCCGGCACTGGGCGGAGTTGGTGTGTGGCGATGGGGATCGATGGTGAGTGCGGCGGCTCAGGGAAGGAAGAAGCTGCGGGGACTGGATGCAGTGAACGGGAAAAATAATTAGGCCACATGGAACGGAACCGCTTCTAGAGACTTCTATCGTGTTTCACTTCCCCTGCCTGCCTCGCGTGCTTTAATTTTAGGCTCGAAATTTTACATCCCTGCCAACGTGCTTACCGGCGGTGAATACGCCCTTGTTTACTTTTCAGGGCAGACGTGGTGACCCTAAAATTTCCGGCAGATGAAGTGCCCTTCTTGGCTTAACATTCCCTGTAAATAGCATGCCCTATAAAATTTTGCCCGGCAGTTATGTGCCCTGGATTCTCAATCTTTCCCGGCAATTGATTGCCCTTAAAGTTTTGTCGTGGTGTAGTGATCTTCTATCTCAGCAGGTGCAATATCATGCATAATTTCTTTATATAAAGTATAAGTTATTGCATTGACACTAGCACCCATATTACATAAACCATGATAACAGTGATCTCCTATTTTAACAGAAACAATATGCATGCCAACAACAGGTCTATGTTTATTTTTAGTATCGGGTCTAGCAATTCTAGCAGCTTCATCACAAGAGAGTAACAAGAGAGTATGCACAAGAGAGTAACACTCGCTCGAAGTTTTAAGGAAAGAGTATTTTATCTTTGTTTTGATTTTGAAGCAACGATTTTGGCAAGTTGCCCTCGGCTTCTTTGGCATCAAATTTAACCGTCCATTCATCTATGAGATTTGTGTTAATGAACCCAATGTCCAAGATTTGTGCTTTACTGCATTCGACGATCTTCAATATGCATAATATAGTGAGGATAATTATATATACATGCAATGAAAAAGCTGAGCTATATATAGAGACTTAATTACATAAGTAGTACTTACAGACAGTAGCAAGTGACGATTATTTTATCGAGGGCCTTTTGATTGAAAAACTGGAAGAACTCCTCAAATGGAACCGACTACAGATCAATTGCAACGAGGTCATGCTCCTCTTTAACTCTCAGCGTCAAAATATCCTTCCCAGATTTGCAGGTGTCCATGTACGACTTATGGAATCTTCGCATCATGGTTGTTAGAGGAGGATAACCAGGTTTGACGAGAGGCTTCCCGTACCGGTATTTGTGTTCATCCACCTCCATTGTTTCAAAATGTGCATCGTCGGGCAGGTAATCACCAAGATTGGTACCGGGCAGCATCCCCGGCAGATTTACGACAATATCGCTAGACACCTTTAGCGGGGGGCACGATTGGTTCGCCCGTTCGCCGAGCTGGGGAATTTTTTCCCACTTCTTCGTTCTTGTAACCTTTTTTCACTTGAAGTAGTTCTCAACCGGCGCGCTTCTTGCACTACCTTTTTAAGAGCGCGGACATGGTTGTCATCGGCGGAGGCGGTGGTGGTCGCTTCAGGGCATCCAAAGTGCGCTGAACTTTCACCTTATCTATCTTCTCCTTCGGAGGTGGAGGTTTCTTTGCAAAAAATCCTTCACTTCGGCTTGACAGATCTTTGCATTTTCCTGTTCGGTCATCTCGTATGGTAACTTCTCTAGAGGCTTGAGAGATGGACCGAATCTGTATTGCCTCCTGCCTCTGGCTGTACTGCTAGATGCCGGAGCAGCTGCGACTGTCTTCTTTCATTGCTTACGAGGCGGAGAAGAAGGAGGCGGAGTGCTACGACACGCCGGAGCAGCCAAAGCGGTGGCGGCTCTCTTCCGCCCTTGTTGACGAGGCGGAGGAGGAGGTGGCCTGCTCGGACGCGCCGGCGCAAGCGGAGAAGGAGGCGGAGTGCCGCCACGTGCCTGAGCAGCCGGAGAAGGAGGCGGAGTGCCCTGATCACTCGCCGGAGGAGGAGGTGGAGTGCCCTGACTCGCTAGAGGAGGAGGACAAGGAGGCGGAGGCATCCAGTTCGGAAGCTTGATGAGCTCCTTCCGCCATAGACATGGAGTCTTCAGAGCAAGACCCAGCTGAGTCTCCCCTTCACCGGTAGGGTGGTCAAGCTCGAGCTCCTCAAATCCCTCTGTTATTTCATCGACCATCACAACAACATATAGCCTTGTGGAATCGGAAGGCAGTGAAAAGTTGTGCCGGGTTGAGGAGGTGCAACAGAGCCGACAGCCGCCTTGACTTTGAGGTGCCCCCATTGCGCCATAAGGTGGCAATCTTGAGCCTCCGTGATAGCATCCACGGGGTAGCTGGGAGCTGTGAAGTCAGGCTGCTGAAGGAGCTCGGTGGAAGCCACGCCGCTTCTCCACTGAGATGGCAGGGTAGCTTCTGGGATAGCTCCGGCAGGTCGCTGGCTCTGAACTACTGCTTGTTGTTCCTCTAGCGCCCGTACCCTTGCATTCGGGTTTTGTAGTTCGGTCAGCTCCACTTTCCTCTTCCTCTCCCGGGTTTTGTAACCGTCTGCGCTGGGAAACCCAACCTTCCACGCAACGGAGCCTGCCGTGCCTCGTGTTCTTCCTGGGTGCTCAGGATTGCCGAGGGCCTGTGTGAGCTCGTCGTTCTCTCTGTCGGGAATGAACTTCCCTTGCTGCGCTGCGTCGATATACTGCTGAAGCTTCTTGACGGGTATGTCAAGTTGGTCGTTCGTCCAAACGCACTTCCCTGTTTCAGGGTCCTAGGTTCCCCCAACCCCAAAGAACCAAGTCCTTAAAACGGTCTGGCCAGTGCAATGTCTCTGGTTCGACCCCTTTATCAAGCAGGTCATTCTCAGCCTTGTCCCACAACGGTCGGGCTTTGAGGTAGCCACCTGAACCCATGCGATGGTGAAGCTCCTTCTTTGCAGCATTTTTCTTGCTTGCCACTGACATCTTCTTACTCTTCTTCGATGTCTTGTGGGCCACAAATGCGTCCCAGTGATCTCTTATCTTCTCAAATCGGCCGGTGAATTCTAGAGTCTTCTCTTTGTCGACAAACATTGTTTTCAACTCATTCTTCCACCTCCTGAATAGATCTGCTATCTTCTTAAGAGCATGAGCCTTGACCAAAGGCTCCATAACTGGCTTCTCCGGATCCTCCTCTGGCGGTAGGGTGAAATTTGCCTTCATCTTGGTCCAAAGATCACCTTTCTGCCTATCGTTGACATAAGACACCTGAGGGTCTTCTTACTTAGGCTTATACCATTGGTGGATGCTGATCGGGATCATGTCCCTAACAAGAACCCCGCACTGAGCAGATAATGCTTCCTTGGTCCGGATGGGTTCAATCGGTTGGCCATCAATTAGCTAGTCAGCACAGGCTTAATTAATATATATATCTGGCCGGACTCCGTTCGGTCACCGGAGCCATCATCACGGTGTCCTTCTTCCACCGGCATTCGGTCACCGGAGCCATCATAATCATGTCCTTCCACCTCCATTGTTCGATGACCGTAGCCTGCTTCACCCTCTCCTTCCAGACCATCAGTGTCGTTGGGATACGACATGACATCACCTCCGCCGAGGATTATGTCCCCCAACACCTGTTCTGCTTCCAAGTCTCGGTGCTCCATAGTTTCTGCAAATATTACAACATGGCAATTAATATACAAACATGACAGATGGATATATTAGTGGCAAACATAGACCTAGCTAGCTAATCACAACAAGGAATCATATTAGTGGCCTCGACAACGCTTCTAGGGTTTGGGTCGGACCGCCTCTCTCATGAATGTCCGACGTCCGGACCGACAAGGATTTAACAAAAGGACGCCATTCTGGATGTGCAGAAAATGGTCCCTATTTTTCCTGATCTCATCTACCCTTCTATATGTCACGTTGTCTAGTGTCAAAGGATTCAAGAAAACCATGTTTTCATCATTAGTCGGAAGTAACAGGCGCATGATGGTATGAAGCTCTCCGAAATTATTTTGGAACGGAGTCTTGAGAGGATAATTCGCTTTTTGATACGAAGTTCAGCAAGAGCCTTTCGAATATCGCTATTTGGATGGACTTTGCTGAAGTTCGTACCAAAAGGCGAATTATCCTATCAGGACTCCGTTCCAAAACAATTTTGGAGAGCTTCATACCATCATGCGCCTGTTACTTCCGGCGAATTATGAAACCATGGATTTCTTCAATACTTTGACACAAGAGAACATGCACATATCTAATGGTAGATGAGATCAGGAAAAATATGGATCAACTTAATTATGCACATCCATAATGGGGGCATTCTTGATAAATCTGGACCCTCGACCCCTGGACGACCCTCGACCCCTCGACGACCCTTGACCATCGACCCCTCGGCGACCCTCGACCCTCTACCCTAGTTCACGACCCTCAACCGCTCGGTGATCCACGACCCTCTACCCTAGTTCCCGACCCTCGACCCCCTCATGTCACGTTTGTCTAGTGTCAAAGGATTCAACAAAACCATGTCTTCATCATTAGGCGAAAGTAACAGGCGCATGATGGTACGAAGCTCTCCAAATTTATTTTGGAACGGAGTCACAGATAGGATAATTCGCTTTTTGGTACAAGGTTCAGCGAGAGCCTTCCGAATATCGCTATTTGGAAGGCCTTTGGTGAAATTCATACCAAAAGGCAGATTATCCTATCCGGGACTCCGTTCCAGAATAACTTTGGAGGAATTCGTACCATCATGCACCGGTTACTTCCGGCTAATGATGAAGCCATGGATTTCTTCGATAGTTTGACACAAGGCAACCTCTTGACGCCTCGGCATTCCTCGACCCTCAACCCCTTGACAACCTCGACCCTTGAACCCTCGACCCCTCGGTGACCCTCGACCCTCTACCCTAGTTCTCGACCCTCGACCCCTCGGCGATCCTCGACACCCTCCTTCCCGATAATAATTAAGAAGAGGAAGGAGAAAAAAAAAAGAGGAGAAGAAGAAAAAAAAGGAGAATAAGAAGGAATAGAGGAGAAGAAGAAAAAATCTATTTCTTCTTCTTCTCCTCTTTTCCTTCTTTTTCTCCTCTTTTTTTTCTTCTTCTTTCTCTTCTTATTTTTTCTCCTCTTCTTCTCTTTTTTCTCCCCTTTTTACTCTCCTTCTTTTTCTTCCTTTTTCCTAGATAAAACTTTTCTAAAAATGTAACTTTTGCCGCTCACGTAGAGTTATCGGGGAGGGGTTATATCGACCCCCCCTCATGTTGAAGTTATCGGGGAGGGGGTATATCGACCCCCCACCCTCATGTTGAAGTTATCGGGGAGGGGGTATATCGACTCCCCCCCCCCTCCTCGCCCCCGATGTCTACAACACAACCTTCTTGGGCCTCCAAGTGCAGAGGTTTGTAGGACAGTAGCAAATTTACCTCAAGTGGATGACCTAAGGTTTATCAATCCGTGGGAGGCGTAGGATGAAGATGGTCTCTCTCAAGCAACCCTGCAACCAAATAACAAACAGTCTCTTGTGTCCCCAACACACCCAATACAATGGTAAATTGTATAGGTGCACTAGTTCGGCGAAGAGATGGTGATACAAGTGCAATATGGATGGTAGATATGGGTATTTGTAATCTGAAAATATAAAAACAGCAAGGTAACTGATGATAAAAGTGAGCGTAAACGGTATTGCAATGAAACAAGGCCTAGGGTTCATACTTTCACTAGTGCAAGTTCTCTCAACAATAATAACATAATTGGATCATATAACTATCCCTCAACATGCAACAAAGAGTCACTCCAAAGTCACTAATAGCGGAGAACAAACGAAGAGATTATGGTAGGGTACGAAACCACCTCAAAGTTATCCTTTCTGATCGATCTATTCAAGAGTACGTAGTAAAATAACATGAAGCTATTCTTTCCGTTCGATCTATCATAGAGTTCGTACTAGAATAACACTTTAAGACACAAATCAACCAAAACCCTAATGTCACCTAGATAATCCAATGTCACCTCAAGTATCCGCGGGTATGATTATACGATATGCATCACACAATCTCAGATTCATTTATTCAAACAAACACAAAGTACTTCAAAGAGTGCCCCAAAGTTTCTACCGGAGAGTCAAGACGAAAACGTGTGCCAACCCCTATGCATAAGTTCACGAGGTCACGGAACCAGCAAGTTGATCACCAAAATATACATCAAGTGAATCACGTGATATCCCATTGTCACCACAGATACGCACATGCAGGACATACATCAAGTGTTCTCAAATCCTTAAAGACTCAATCTGATAAGATAACTTCAAAGGGAAAACTCAATCCATTACAAGAGAGTAGAGAGGGAGAAACATCATAAGATCCAACTATAATAGCAAAGCTCGCGATACATCAGGATCGTATCACCTCAAGAACACGAGAGACAGATCAAACACATAGCTACTGGTACATACCCTCAGCCCTGAGGGTGAACTACTCCCTCCTCGTCATGGAGAGCGCCGGGATGATGAAGATGGCCACCGGTGATGGTGTTGGGGAATGTAGTAATTTCAAAAAAATTCCTACGCACACGCAAGATCATGGTGATGCATAGCAACGAGAGGGGAGAGTGTTGTCCACGTACCCTCGTAGACCGACAGCGGAAGCGTTATCACAACGCGGTTGATGTAGTCGTACGTCTTCACGATCCGACCGATCAAGTACCGAACGCACGGCACCTCCGAGTTCTACACACGTTCAGCTCGATGACGTCCCTCGAACTCCGATCCAGCCGAGTGTTGAGGGAGAGTTTCGTCAGCACGACGGCATGGTGACGATGATGATGTTCCACCGACGCAGGGCTTCGCCTAAGCTCCGCAACGGTATTATAGAGGTGTAATATGGTGGAGGGGGGCACCGCACACGGCTAAGAGATCTCAAGGATCAATTGTTGTGTCTATGGGGTGCCCCCTTGCCCCCGTATATAAAGGATCAAGGGGGAGGCAGCCGGCCAAGGGGTGAGGCGCGCCATAGGGGGGAGTCCTACTCCCACCGGGAGTAGGACTCCTCCTTTCCTTGTGGGAGTAGGAGAAGGGAAGGGGGAAGGAGAAAGAAGGAAGGGTGCGCCCCCCTTCCCTAGTCCAATTCGGACCAGACCATGGGGAGGGGTGCGGCCACCTTTTGAGGCCTTTCTCTCCTTTCCCATATGGCCCATTAAGGCCCAATACGAATTCCCGCAACTAACTCATTAGTTGGCAAGTCTCTTTACTCGTTCCGTAATACATCATCCCGCAACTAACTCATTAGTCACAATGCTTGCAAGGCTTATAGTGATGTGCATTACCGAGTGGGCCCAGAGATACCTCTCCGACAATCGGAGTGACAAATCCTAATCTCGAAATACGCCAACCCAACAAGTACCTTTGGAGACACCTGTAGAGCACCTTTATAATCACCCATTTACGTTGTGACGTTTGGTAGCACACAAAGTGTTCCTCCGGTAAACGGGACTTGCATAATCTCATAGTCATAGGAACATGTATAAGTCATGAAGAAAGCAATAGCAACATACTAAACGATCGGGTGCTAAGCTAACGGAATGGGTCAAGTCAATCACGTCATTCTCCTAATGAGGTGATCCCGTTAATCAAATGACAACTCATGTCTATGGCTAGGAAACATAACCATCTTTGATTAACGAGCTAGTCAAGTAGAGGCATACTAGTGACACTCTGTTTGTCTATGTATTCACACATGTATTATGTTTTCGGTTAATACAATTCTAGCATGAATAATAAACATTTATCATGATATAAGGAAATAAATAATAACTTTATTATTGCCTCTAGGGCATATTTCCTTCAGATGGATCCCCCCTCCGGCAGGGTGCCGGAACAGGGTCCCGATTGGTTTTTGGTGGCTACAGAGGCTTGCGGCGGCGGAACTCCCGATCTATTTTGTTCCCCGATGTTTTTAGGGTATATGGATATATATAGGCGAAAGAAGTCGGCCTGGGGAGCCACGAGGGGCCCACGAGGGTGGGGAGCGCGCCCAGGGGGGCAGGCGTGCCTCCCTGCCTCGTGGCCACCTTGTTGCTTCCCTGGTGTACACTCCAAGTCTCCTGGATTGCTTCCGTTCCAAAAATAACTCTCCCGAAGGTTTCATTCTGTTTGGACTCCGTTTGATATTCCTTTTCTTCGAAACACTGAAATAGGCAAGAAAACAACAATTTGGGCTGGGCCTCCGGTTAATAGGTTAGTCCCAAAAATAATATAAAAGTGTTTAATAAAATCCAGAAACATCCAAAACAGATAATATAATAGCATGGAACAATAAAAAATTATAGATACGTTGGAGACGTATCAGCATCCCAAGCTTAATTCCTGCTCGTCCTCGAGTAGGTGAATGATAAAAACAGAATTTTTGATGTGGAATGCTTCTTAGCATAGTTCTCAATGTAAATATTTTTATTGTGGCATGAATATTTAGATCCGAAAGATTCAAGATAAAAGTTTAATGTTGACATAAAAACAATAATACTTCAAACATGCTAACCAAGCAATTATGTCTTATCAAAATAACATAGCCAAAGAAAGCTTATCCCTACAAAATCATATAGTTAGGCCATGTTTCAATATTGTCACACAAACGTTCTCATCTTGCATAACCCCGATGACAAGCCGAGCAATTGGTTCATACTTTTAACGCGCTTCAGCCTTTTCAACTCTTATGCAATACATGAGCGCAAGCCATGGATATAGCACTATGGGTGGAGTAAAGTATAATGATGGGGGTTATGAGAGAAGACAAAAAGGTAGAAAGTCTCACATTGACGCGGCTAATCAATAGGTTATGGAGGTGCCCATCAATTGATGTCAATGAGAGGATTAGGGATTGCCATGCAACGGATGCACTAGAGCTATAAATGTATGAAAGCTCAACGAAGGAAACTAAGTGGGTGTGCATCCAACTTGCTTGCTCACGAAGACCTAGGGCATTTTGAGGAAGCCCATCATTGGAATATACAAGCCAAGTTCTATAATGTAAAATTCCCACTAGTATATGAAAATGACAACATAGGAGACTCTCTATCATGAAGATCATGGAGCTACTTTTAAAGCACAAGTGTGGTAAAAGGATAGTAACATTGTCCCTTCTCTCTTTTTCTCTCATTTTTTGGGCCTTTCTCTTTTTTTATGGCCTCCTTTTTTTTCTCTTTTTTTTATTTGGGCTTCTTTGGCCTCTTTTATTTATTTTTTCGTCCGGAGTCTCATCCCGACTTGTGGGGGAATCATAATCTCCATCATCCTTTCCTCACATGGGACAATGCTCTAATAATGATGATCATCACACTTTTATTACTTACAACTCAACAATTACAACTCAATGCTTAGAACAAAATATGACTCCATGTGAATGCCTCCGGCGGTGTACCGGGATATGCGATGAATCAAGAGTGACATGTATGAAAAATTATTAATGGTGGCTTTGCCACAAATACGATGTCAACTACATGATCATGCAAAGCAATATGACAATGATGAAGCGTGTCATAATAAACGTAACGGTGGAAAGTTGCATGGCAATATATCTCGGAATGGCTATGAAAATGACATGATAGGTAGGTATGGCGGCTGCTTTGAGGAAGATATAAGGAGGCTTATATGTGATAGAGCGTATCATATCACGGGGTTTGGATGCACCAGCGAAATTTGCACCAACTCTCAAGGTAAGAAAGGGTAATGCACGGTACCGTAGAGGCTAGAAAATTGTGGAAGTTTGAGAGTGCGTATAATCCATGGACTCACATTAGTCATAAAGAACTCATATACTTATTGCAAAAGTTTATTAGCCCTCGAAGCAAAGTACTACTACGCATGCCCCTAGAGGGATAGATTGGTAGGAAAAGACCATCGCTCGTCCCCGACCGCCACTCATAAGGAAAGCAATAAAAGAACACCTATGTGTCAAAATTGTTACACAACTTTTACCATACGTGCATGCTACGGGACTTGCCAACTTTAACACAAGTATTTCTCAATTTCACAATTACTCAACTAGCACACTCTAATATTACCACCTTTATATCTCAAAACACTTATCAAGTATCTAACTTCTCATGATATTCAATGAACCTAATATGGAAGATTAATTTCACAAATAAAGCAAATTACCATGCTGTTTAAGACTCTCAAAATAATATAAGTGAAGCATGAGAGATCAATAATTTCTATAAAATACAACCACCACCGTGCTCTGCAGCACTAGAGCAAATGACAAACTACTTCAAAAATATATAAGTGAAGATTAATGAGTAGTTAAATAATTATGTAGCTATGTGAAGACTCTCTAACATTTAAGAATTTCAGATCTTGGTATTTTATTCAAACAGCAAGCAAAACAAAAGAAAATAAAATGACGCTCCAAGCAAAACACATATCATGTGGTGAATAAAAATATAGCTCCAAGTAAAGTTACCGATGAACGAAGACGAAAGAGGGGATGCCTTCCGGGGCATCCCCAAGCTTAGACGCTTGGTTATCCTTGAATATTACCTTGGGGTGACTTGGGCATCCCCAATATTAGGCTCTTGCCACTCCTTATTCCATAGTCCATCGAATCTTTACCCAAAACTTGAAAACTTCACAACACAAAACTTAACAAAAAACTCGTAAGCTCCGTTAGCGAAAGAAAACAAAACACCACTTCAAGGTACTGTATTGAACTCATTCTTTATTTATATTGGTGTTAAACTTACTGTATTCCAACTTCTCTATGGTTTATAAACTCTTTTACTAGCCATAGACTCATCAAAATAAGCAAACAACACACTAAAAACAGAATCTGTCAAAAACAGAACAGTCTGTAGTAATCTGTAACTAACGCAAACTTCTGGAACTATAAAAATTCTGCCACAATAGGAAGACCTAAATAATTTGTTTATTGATCTGCTGCAGTTGGAATCAGTATCATATCACGTTCTGGTAATTGTTAACAATTGCTTTCGTGAACAGAAAGTTTCTGAATTATCAGCAAGATCAAATAACTATCATCCAAGAAGATCCTATAGGTTTAACTTGGCACAAACACTAATTAAAACATAAAACCACATCTAACAAGAGGCTAGATGATTTATTTATTACTAAGCAGGATCAAAAGGCAAAGAACTAAAATAAAATTGGCTTTCCTCCCAACAAGCGTTATCGTTTAACGCCCCTAGTTAGGCATGATGATTTCAATGATGCTCACATAAAACATAAGAATTGAAAGATAAAGAGAGCATAATGAAGAATATGACTAGCACATTTAAATCTAACCCACTTCCTGTGCATAGGAACTTTGTGAGCAAACAACTTATGGGAACAATAATCAACTAGCATAGGAAGGCAAAACAAGCATAACTTCAAAACTTAAGCACATAGAGAGGAAACTTGATATTATTGCAATTCCTACAAGCATATATTCCTCCCTCATAATAGTTTTCA
The DNA here is from genome assembly GCF_018294505.1 of Triticum aestivum. Lineage (NCBI taxonomy): Eukaryota > Viridiplantae > Streptophyta > Magnoliopsida > Poales > Poaceae > Triticum > Triticum aestivum. The sequence goes on from NC_057814.1 coordinate 563,742,405, forward strand.
GTAGCATCATGAATGAATTCAACAATATAACCAGCACCTAAAGCATTCTTTTCATGATCTACTTGCATAGAAATTTTAGTACTCTCCGCATAAGCAAAATTCTTCTCTTTCAGAATAGTGGGAGTATCTTAAGAGACTCGAATACTATAAAGTGTTTCCACATTAAAAGAGTAATATTCAGAAAAAGGGTACTCATAATCATGAAAAGTTTTGTAAATATAATCATCACTACTTTTTATAGCATAAGTTTCATCACAATAATCATCATAAGTGGCAACTTTGTTCTCATCATAATCAATTGAAACCTCTTCCAAGATAGTGGAATCATTACTAAATAAAGTCATGACCTCTCCAAATCCACTTTCATAATTATCATAATAAGATTCAACATCCTCCAAAATAGTGGGATCATTACTTCCTAAAGTTGACACTCTTCCAAATCCAATTTTCATCAATATAATCATCATAAGTAGGAGGCATGCTATCATCATTATAGATTTGCATATCAAAACTTGGGAGGCTAAAAATATCATCTTCATTAAACATAGCATCCCCAAGCTTGGGACAAACATTAATTTCAGCAAATATATTCTCAAAAACATCATCTTCTTGAAACATAGCATCCCCAAGCTTGGGCCTTTTCATATCATAAGCATAATCACTCTCATCATTAATAGTATGGATAGCACCAATAGTATAGCAATTATCATCATAACAATGAGTAATAGGAGCAACATCATTTGGGAGGGATACCTTTTTACCTTTGTTTCTCCGTCTTTTATTTTTCTTCTTCATGTCATTTGTGGGTTTAACCCTCTTTTTTGAGCTCCTTATTGATGAGATTGGTTGGATAGAAGGCTCCTCCACGTTACCTGATTCATCATAAGAAATAATAGGAGGATATTGGGAAGCCTCTTCCCTTTCATTAGTATTCTCTTCATCCTCTATTTGTTTTCTTTTCTTTATGTAATTAGCAATATAAGGATTTTCAATGCAATTCACCGCACAATACATATAAATTTCTTCTAGATCAAAATCAAGAACTTTATTAAGGACAATTTCTGGAAGATCCTTAGTTATACGTTTCATTTCTTCATAACCCAAAAGCAAACTAAGTTCATTATGATGTGCAAGGGAAATCAAGTCATCACAATTTTTGGACACGATACGATCATGAAACAATTTGCATTGGTTATTGAAATGATCACTTTCATTGCAAAGTTCACAAGTAGGGCTAAGAATGTTTAAATTTTCAGCACAAACATCTAGCCTTTCTTGCAACCATTTAGTTTCCAAATACTTATGCCTCTTGCAAAATCTATTTTCCCTAATTGGTGTGTACTTGCAAGCTCTATGCACTCCACAGAAATTGACATTCTTATAAGAGATAGTTTCATCATGACTAGTGCAATCATCATTAGTACTATGGATATTCAAAGAGTTCATACTAACAACATTGCAATCATGCTCATCATTCAAAGTTTTAGTGCCAAACATTTTAACGCATTCTTCTTCTAACACTCTGGCACAATTTTCCTTTCCATCATACTCACGAAAGATATTAAAAATATGAAGCGTATGAGGCAAACTCAATTCCATTTTTTTGTAGTTTTCTTTTATAAACTAAATTAGTGATAAAACAAGAAACTAAAAGACTCGATTGCAAGATCTAAAAGATATACCTTCCAGCACTCACCTCCCCGGCAACGGCGCCAGAAAAGAGCTTGATGTCTACTACACAACCTTCTTCTTGTAGACGTTGTTGGGCCTCCAAGTGCAGAGGTTTGTAGGACAGTAGCAAATTTCCCTCAAGTGGATGACCTAAGGTTTATCAATCCGTGGGAGGCGTAGGATGAAGATGGTCTCTCTCAAGCAACCCTGCAACCAAATAACAAACAGTCTCTTGTGTCCCCAACACACCCAATACAATGGTAAATTGTATAGGTGCACTAGTTCGGCGAAGAGATGGTGATACAAGTGCAATATGGATGGTAGATATGGGTATTTGTAAGCTGAAAATATAAAAACAGCAAGGTAACTGATGATAAAAGTGAGCGTAAACGGTATTGCAATGCTAGGGAACAAGGCCTAGGGTTCATACTTTCACTAGTGCAAGTCTTCTCAACAATAATAACATAATTGGATCATATAACTATCCCTAAACATGCAACAAAGAGTCACTCCCAAGTCACTAATAGCGGAGAACAAACGAAGAGATTATAGTAGGGTACGAAACCACCTCAAAGTTATCCTTTCTGATCGATCTATTCAAGAGTCCGTAGTAAAATAACACGAAGCTATTCTTTCCGTTCGATCTATCATAGAGTTCATACTAGAATAACACCTTAAGACACAAATCAACCAAAACCCTAATGTCACCTAGATACTCCAATGTCACCTCAAGTATCCGCGGGTATGATTATATCATATGCATCACACAATCTCAGATTCATCTATTCAAACCAACACAAAGTACTTCAAAGAGTGCCCCAAAGTTTCTACCGGAGAGTCAAGACGAAAACGTGTGCCAACCCCTATGTATAAGTTCACGAGGTCACGGAACCCGCAAGTTGATCACCAAAACATACATCAAGTGAATCACATGATATCCCATTAGCACCACAGATACGCACATGCAAGACATACATCAAGTGTTCTCAAATCCTTAAAGACTCAATCCGATAAGATAACTTCAAAGGGAAAAATCAATCCATTACAAGAGAGTAGAGGGGGAGAAACATCATAAGATCCAACTATAATAGCAAAGCTCGCGATACATCAGGATCGTATCACCTCAAGAACACGAGAGAGAGAGAGAGAGAGAGAGAGAGAGAGAGATCAAACACATAGCTACTGGTACATACCCTCAGCCTTGAGGGTGAACTACTCCCTCCGAGTCATGGAGAGCGCCGGGATGATGAAGATGGCCATCGGTGATGGATCCCCCCTCCAGCAGGGTGCCGGAACAGGGTCCCGATTGGTTTTTGCTGGCTACAGAGGCTTGCGGCGGCGGAACTCCCGATCTATTTTGTTCCCCGATGTTTTTAGGGTATACGGATATATATAGGCGAAAGAAGTCGGTCAGGGGAGCCACGAGGGGCCCACGAGGGTGGGGGGCGCGCCCAGGGGGGCATGCGCGCCTCCCTGCCTCGTGGCCACCTTGTTGCTTCCCTGACGTACACTCCAAGTCTCCTGGATTGCTTCCGTTCCAAAAATAACTCTCCCAAAGGTTTCATTCCGTTTGGACTCCGTTTGATATTCCTTTTCTTCGAAACAATGAAATAGGCAAGGAAACAACAATTTGGGCTGGGCCTCCGATTAATAGGTTAGTCCCAAAAATAATATAAAAGTGTTTAATAAAGCCCATAAACATCCAAAACAGATATTATAATAGCATGGAACAATAAAAATTATAGATACGTTGGAGACGTATCAACCCCTCATGTCGAAGTTATCGGGGGGGGGGGGGGGGTATATCGACCCCCACCCCCTCATCATGCATATATAGCCACGTACATATAAATCTAAAAAATTAATCTAACAAAAACATGCTCTATACATACATATATATATATATACATTAATCTAACAAAAAATTAATCTAATAAAAAAATAAAAAAACAGAGCCGGGGCGGCGCGACGGCTCACAGCGAGGGCGGCTGGCGACGGCGGCGGCGATGGCGACTGCGACGGCGATGGGGCTCGGGCGCAGGCCAGGGGCAGGCGTGGCGACGGCGTGCTCTGGGGAAGGGGCGGCGCGACGACGGGCGCGGGCGACGGCGCGACGACAGGCGCAGACGACGGCGTGGTCGGGGGCGGGGGCGGCGTGACGACGGGCGCGGGCGACGGCGACGAGGAGCAGGGCGTCGAGGCAGAGGGCGGCGTCAGCGTCAGGGAGAAACTGCTGAAAATTTCCAAAGTGTTGGCTTATATAGCCAGCCCTTTGGTCCCGGTTCGTAGCACCAACCGGGACCAAAGCACCCCTTTAGTCCCGGTTGGTGCCACCAACCGGGACCAAAGGTCTCTTTTCAGTTGGTGCCACCAACCGGGACCAAAGGTGTCTTTTCAGCAACCCAATGGGCGGGAAGCAGAGACCTTTGGTCCCGGTTGGTGGCACCAACCGGGACTAAAGGGGTGCTTTGGTCCCGGTTGGTGCTACAAACCGAGACCAATGCACACCTTTCATGCCGGTTGGTTCCACCAACCGGGACAAAAGGTCGTGTGCTGGAACTGGCGCAGTGCGGTGGGATGTTTAGTCCTTCCTCGCTAGCCGAGAGGGGCTCGGTGTGGTTTATAAGCCCTACCGAGCCGACCACTTCGAGCTCCTCTCTGCTGTAGGCTTACGGGCCTAAATCAAATCTCTGTGCCTGTCATCCTGGCCCAACTAGCTGGTTTTTAGTTGTATGCAGGCCGTGGTGGCCCAGTGGCCGTCATTTTTTTTCCAGTTTTTTTGTTTTATTTATTTTCTTTTGTTTCTACTTCCAGCAAAATACTTACCAGTTTTTCAGTTATTCTTTTTGGTTTTAGGTAATAAAAATTATAAACTTTCTGTTAGTGCCATTAATTTTCCAATTTGAATAGTTTAAATTTGAATTCTAACAAAAAAACTTTATGATAATCTTTTTGCTATTAAAGTTTCTAACAAAAAAAGTTCTTTATGAAACTTCTTTTTGCTTATAATGTTTTGAGCAGAAAATACTTTGATAATTTTAGTTGCATAAATTTTATATAATTTTAGTTTCAATAATACTAGAGGTTTATAAAAGCTTTTTAGTTGATTCCTTTTGCTATTAGAGTTTCATTAAAGTTTTCTAGTTCATTCTTTTTTTATTAGAGTTTCATTAAAGTTTTCTAGTTCATTCTTTTAGTTTAATATTTTTGCTATTAGAGTTTCATAAAAGATTTGCAGATCATTCTTTTTAATATTAGTTCATTCTTTGAGCTAAATGGCCCTGAAATTGAAAAGCACTTCAGATTAACTCTGAAGAGGATGAAAATTGGCATGGTATCATCATTTCACCCACATAGCATGTGCTAAAAAGTTGAGAGGGTTACGGCAAAAACTGGATGCACTTCGTGTACAAAATGGACAATCTCTTTCGAAGTATCAGGGTTTCGGACGAAAGCTCATCTGTTACAAACGGATTTCATTTTTTTAAACTTATTTGAAATCCAGACTTTTTGTGTGTTCAAAATGCACCATTCAAAGCCACATCATCAATTTTCAACCCTTTCTGACTTCATTTGTTATTTTTCATGCATTTACTAATTTTTTTGAGCTAAATGACCCTGAAATTGAAAAGCACTTAAGATGAACTCTGAAGAGGTTGAAAATTGGCATGGTATAATCATTTCACCCACATAGCATGTGCTAAAAAGTTGAGAGGGTTACGGCAAAAACTGGATGCACTTCGTGTACAAAATGGACAATCTCTTTCGAAGTATCAGGGTTTCGGACGAAAGCTCATCTGTTACAAAGGGATTTCATTTTTTGAACTTATTTGAACTCCAGACTTTTTGTGTGTTCAAAATGCACCATTCAAAGCCACATCATCAATTTTCAACCCTTTCTGACTTCATTTGTTATTTTTCATGCATTTACTGATTTTTTGAGCTAAATGACCCTGAAATTGAAAAGCACTTAAGATGAACTCTGAAGAGGTTGAAAATTGGCATGGTATAATCATTTCACCCACATAGCATGTGCTAAAAAGTTGAGAGGGTTACGGCAAAAACTGGACGCACTTCGTGTACAAAACGGACAATCTCTTTCGAAGTATCAGGGTTTCATACGGAAACTCGTCTGTTACGTGGATATTCTAGATCAAAGGCATCATCATAATAGTTGTGGAGAGAAAGTCTTCACTTTTTCTTCACTTGTGTCCTTTGCTTATTGCGCCGTAACCATGGATAATCTTCATCGTTTAACAGGGTGCTTGGGTCAGCCTTGACTTTGAAGGGAGGAATTTCATGAAACTTTTCATAATCTTCGGACATGTCTGACTTGCCCTCCATTCCCACGATGTCTCTTTTTCCTGAAAGAACTATGTGGTGCTTTGGCTCATCGTGTGATGTGTTCGCTTCCTTATCTTTTCTTTCTCTCAGTTTGTAGACATGTCCTTCACATAGAAAACCTGCGCCACATCATTGGCTAGGACGAATGGTTCGTCTGTGTACCCAAGATTGTTTAGATCCACTGTTGTCATTCCGTACTGTGGGTCTACCTATACCCCGCCTCCTGACAGATTGACCCATTTGCACTTAAACAAAGGGACCTTAAAATCATGTCCGTAGTCAAGTTCCCATATGTCCACTATGTAACCATAATATGTGTCCTTTCTGCTCTTGGTTGCTGCATCAAAGCGGACACCGCTGTTTTGGTTGGTGCTCTTTTGATCTTGGGCGATCGTGTAAAATATATTCCCATTTATCTCGTATCCTTTGTAAGTCAATACAGTCGAAGATGGTCCCCTGGACAACGAGTACAACGCATTACAAACAGTGTTGTCACCTCTGAGACGTGTTTCCAACCAACTGCCGAAAGTCCTGATGTGTTCACATGTAATCCAGTCGTCACACTGCTCCGGGTGTTTGGAGTCCAGACTGTTCTTGTGTTCATCGACATACGGGGTCACCAAGGTAGAGTTCTGTAGAACTGTATAGTGTGGTTGAGACCAAGAATGCCCGTCCCTGCATATTATTGAGTCCCCTCCTAGCGTGCCTTTTCCAGTCAGTCTCCCCTCATACCGCGATTGAGGGAGACCAATCTTCTTAAGGCCAGGAATGAAGTCAACAAAAAACCCAATGACATCCTCTGTTTGATGGCCCATGGAGATGCTTCCTTCTGGCCTAGCGCGGTTACGGACATATTTCTTTAGGACTCCCATGAACCTCTCAAAAGGGAACATATTGTGTAGAAATACGGGGCCCAGAATGACAATCTCATTGACTAGATGAACTAGGACGTGGGCATAAAAAACCAAGCACCAAAAACCATACCGAATAAACCGGTACCGAAACCGAATACTTCGGTCTGCACTTCGGTTGGCAGTCTTGGGAAACCGAAGTTTCTTCGGTGACTTCGGTTGTGTGCCTATGGTACCCGAAGTACCGAATACACCGAAATAGTACTCTGCTTTTTTTAGGTAAAGATGTACTACTCTATAGTTTTTTGAGAATATACGTGGAGAGAGAGAGAGGCCCAACTGCACTCAAAAACTTCACAGCCCCACAGCCCAATCTGCTCTGTTGTTTTGACCTCGAGTAGTCCACTACGATAAAACGATCCTCCATATCCCTGTCGCACCGTACTGCAGCACCGCTATTCCCGTCCATCCTTATCTCTCGCAGTAACCCTCGCCGCCCCTTCTCGTTGATTCGCGGTCGCAGCCCCATCTCGCCAGTTCAACGCGGCCACGAGTGGCACCCATAGCTGGACCAGAAGGACGTCCGGGTGGATCAAGGAGCCAGGCGCGCTTGACGACAGACATGCTCTCCCTACTTTCTTGTGCCATCTCATCTCTCTCTCCAAGCAAGGTTCGATCTATGGTGGCGACGGGAGAGGGAGAGGTGAAGCAACGACTTCTGGGAGGACACAAAGTATCAAATTTTTCCATGCAGATCAGTTCATCTCGGTCTTAACCGAGGTCCGAACCGATGTTACCTTGGACCGAAGTCTCGGTTGTTGTTTTTGGAAGAAACCGTTCGGTCTGCAATTTCAGGAAACCAAATTTCTCAATTACCCGAAGCACCGAACCGATCGGTTCGGGGGAACCGAATGCCCAGCCCTAGGTGGGAACACTAGCTCGAAACTGAGAAGACACTGCGCCACATCACTCCTTAACCTTGGTATGATTTCTGGATCGATCACCTTCTGAGAGATTGCATTGAGAAATGCACATAGCTTCACAATGGCTAATCCGACGTTTTTGGTAGAAGCCCCCTTAATGCAACCGGAAGCAGTTGCGTCATAATCACGTGGCAGTCATGAGACTTTAGGTTCTGGAACTTTTTCTCTGGCATATTTATTATTCCCTTTATATTCGACGAGAAGCCAGACGGGACCTTCATAATGAGCAGGCATTCAAAGAAGATTTCATTCTCTTTTTTGGTAAGAGCGTAGCTGGCAGGACATTCATACTGCTTTGGAGGGCATGCCGTCTTTTTCGTGCAAACGTTGCAGGTCCTCCCGTTCCTCCAGTGTATCTTTTGTCTTCCCATACATGCCAAAGAAGCCTAGCAGGTTCACGCAAAGGTTCTTCGTCACGTGCATCACGTCGATTGAAGAGCGGACCTCTAGGTCTTTCCAGTACGGTAGGTGCCAGAATATAGATTTCTTCTTCCACATGGGCGCGCGTCCCTCAGCGTCATTCGGAACAGATAGTCCGCCGGGACCCTTTCCAAATATTACGGGTAAATCATTGACCATAGCAAGTACGTGATCACCGGTACGCATGGCGGGCTTCTTCCAGTGATCTGCCTCGCCTTTGAAATGCTTGCCTTTCTTTCGACGTTGATGGTTGGTCGGAAGAAATCGACGATGGCCCAGGTACACAGTCTTCCTGCATTTGTCCAGGTATATACTTTCGGTGTCAGTTAAATAGTGCGTGCATGCGTGGTATCCCTTGTTTGTCTGTCCTGAAAGGTTACTGAGAGCAGGCCAATCGTTGATGGTTACAAACAGCAACGCATGTAGGTCAAATTCCTCCTGTTTGTGCTCATCCCACACACGTACACCTTTTCCATTCCACAGCTGTAAAAGTTCTTCAACTAATGGCCTTAGGTACACACCAATGTCGTTGCCGGGTTGCTTAGGGCCTTGGATGAGAACTGGCATCATAATGAACTTCTGCTTCATGCACATCCAAGGAGGAAGGTTATACATACATAAAGTCACGGGCTAGGTGCTGTGATTGCTGCTCTGCTCCTGAAAGGATTAATGCCATCCATGCTTAAACCAAACCATACGTTCCTTGGGTCACCTGCAAACTCTGCCCGGTACTTTCTCTCGATTTTTCTCCACTGTGACCCGTCAGCGGGTGCTCTCAACTTCCCGTCTTTCTTACGGTCCTCTCTATGCCATCACATCAACTTGGCATGCTCTTTGTTTCTGAACAGACGTTTCCACCGTGGTATTATAGGAGTATACCACATCACCTTGGCAGGAACCCCCTTCCTAGGGGCTCACCGTCAACATCACCAGGGTCATCTCGTCTGATCTTATACCGCAATGCACCGCATACCGGGCATGCGTTCAAATCCTCGTACGCACCGCGGTAGAGGATGCAGTCATTAGGGCTGCGTTTATCTTCTGCACCTCCAATCCTAGAGGGCATACGACCTTCTTGGTGGCGTACGTACTGTCGGGCAATTCGTTATCCTTTGGAAGCTTCTTCTTCAATATTTTTAGTAGGTTCTCAAATCCTTTGTCAGGCACAGCATTCTCTGCCTTCCACTGCAGCAATTCCAGTACGGTACCGAGCTTTGTGTTGCCATCTTCGCAATTGGGGTACAACCCTTTTTTGTGATCCTCTAACATGCGACCGAACTTCAGCTTCTCCTTTTAACTTTCGCACGGTCTCCTTGCATCAACAATGACCCGGCGGAGATCATCATCGGGCACATCGTCTGGTTCCTCTTGATCTTCCGCAGCTTCCCCCGTTGCAGCATCAACATATTCAGGGGCACATAGTTGTCATCATCCTCTTCTTCTTCGTTGTCTTCCATCATAACCCCTCTTTCTCCGTGCTTGGTCCAAACATTATAGTGTGGCATGAAACCCTTATAAAGCAGGTGGGTGTGAAGGGTTTTCGAGTCAGAGTAAGACTTCGTATTCCCACATATAGAGCATGGACAACACATTAAACCATTCTGCTTGTTTGCCTCAGCCACTTCGAGAAAATTATGCATGCCCTTAATCTACTCGGAGGTGTGTCTGTCACCGTACATCCATTGCCGGTTCATCTGCGTGCATTATATATAATTAAGTGTGTCAAAAAACATTACAGAACATCATGAATAGATAAGTGATCTAATTAATAGAAGTTCATCATCACATTAAAACTAAAGTACATACATAGTTCTTATTGAACAACATATAGATCTCCAGAGCATCTAATTAAACCATACATTGAACTATGTAAAACATTTCAATGCAACAACAAATGCGATCATAATCGCAACCAAGGTAACAATTGATCCAATGGCATAATGATACCAAGCCTCGGTATGAATGGCATATTTTCTAATTTTTCTAATCTTCAAGCGCATTGCATCCATCTTGATCTTGTGATCATCGACGATTTCCGCAACATGCAACTCCAATATCATCTTCTCCTCCTCAATTTTTTTTATTTTTTCCTTCAAGTAATTGTTTTCTTCTTCAACTAAATTTAACCTCTCGACAATAGGGCCGGTTGGAATTTTCGGTTCACATACGTCCTAGATAAATAACATCTATGTCACGTTGGTCAGCATAATTGTCATAAACAATCAATGAACCAAATAGTTATAGAAGATAATATATACCACATCCGAATCATAGACAGGACGAGGGCCGACGGGGGCGGATACCAAAACCATCGCACTATATAATAACAAGCAATAATAAAAGTAAGAAAATTAGACAAGTATCTATCTAATCATACAAGTAAGAATTTTTTTCCTTTCAGAAAGAAGATAAGAACAAGAGGCTCACCACGGTGGTGCCGGCGACGAGATCGGCGCGGGCTATCGACGGCGGTGAAGACGGGGACGGGACGTGACGGACCGCTAAACCTAGACAAATCTTGAGGAAAATGGAGCTTGGAGGTCGAGTTTGGAGAGGAGAAAGCTTAACTAGTGTGGCTCGGGCATTTCATCGAACACCTCATGTGCATAGGAGGTGCGCTAGAGCACCAAAAGGCCCTCCCCTCGCCGGCCAGAAAAACAGAGCAGTGGAGTGCTGTGCTCGCGGGCGAGGGGGTATATATAGGCACCTCATTGGTCCCGGTTCGTGGCTGGAACCGGGACTAAAGGCCACCCTTTGGTCCCGGTTCCAGCCACGAACCGGGACCAATGGATGTGGGCCAGGAGCGAGGCCCATTGGTCCCGGTTCGTGTCTGGAACCGGGACAAAAGGGTCCGGACGAACCGGGACCAATGCCCCACGAGGCCCGGCCGGCCCCCTGGGCGCACAAACCGGGACTGCTGCCCTCATTGGTCTCGGTTCGTGACTGAATCGGGACTAATGGGCTGGCCAGGCCTGAACCAAAGCCCTGTTTTCTACTAGTGGTAGGATGGTAATCTCTACTTCAATGTGTCGCACTATTTTGTGTCATTTTCAAAATAAATTAAGGTGGAACTACCTGTAGCACCGTGACCGATCTCTCTGCCCAAACTGTCGTATATATACCTCACTTCCTGTCATAAGATAGACAAGGTATGAATTATTGGTTCCTCTTCTTCTCCATTGAGGTTTAGGAGTTGTCAGTTCCTCTTAAGCGGAACATATCAAGTAAATTACCTGTTTGATTTCTTGTTAGTTAGTTGCCTATGGGCACGGGAGGTATCAGGACGCGATAATGTACATGCTTGCTATCTTGTGCTCTACTGGCATTATCTTAGGTAGAGGGAGCTAACTTTATACTTTATCATGGGCTCATACCCAGAGTCCAACCAGAGTGGTCAAGTGGAAGCTCGTATTTTTTATCTCCCTAGCGCAGCTTCGTATAATCAAAATATTTAGTCGAAGATGATTGCATGAGCATGACAAGTTACATAAATTAGATTAGGAAAATGCCCCAGCTCATAGTGACATGTTGAATGTGTGTGGTAGTCCGACATGGCCAAACATGGTATTGGTAAGATGTGAAGGCCGAAAAGTACGTGAAATTTGACTGCAATTGTGTTAAGACTTAAGAGCCCAGTATCTTGAAGTTTTGTATTGGGCAGTACAAATTTCAGTTGTTAGCCTAACATTACAATCTCTTAGTGGTTAGCCTGTTTTTCAGGCTCGCCGTCTCTCTTCGAAGCCAAATCTGGTAAAGGCTTGTACAATGAAACTATGTGTCATACTTGCTTCTCTGCTGGCGCTTGACCTCCGATCAGTAGCACGAGATGCCATGGTGGCTGTGTCGGTATGGGTATTAGAGCATCTCATTTCAATGTTTGGAATTTGTTTGTGAATGTTCACAAGACTTGTGTCTATAACCCCTAAATTTGGAGCACACACTAAGAAACAAAAAAGACAAATCCATATGTGAAAAGTGTCATTTTTACGCTATTCATATTTTGTCTTCTCTTACATCGACCTTTACTTACATGGTTGAAAAATTATTTACTATTGAGCATAGTTTCGGTGGTTTTCTAATTTTTCTAGCACGCAGGCGCTTGCTATCGATGGGAACGTCGCCTCCCACTGAAAGAATATTTCAACTTCATGAGACACACAGGTGTCAAACCAATTGTTTGTCCCTGGTGGGTTGTGGTACGAATCATCTAACCCCAGGTTGATAATCATTTTCTTATTATTTACTACCAACTTAATTACTTATCTACCATATAAAAATAGGCCTGGATCATCGTAACACGTTGAATGCCCGGTGGGCTAAAAATTTGTGTTGAGCATGGTTTGTGAAGGGGTACATTTCTGAGCCTAACATTACGCCATTTTAACTAGTAGAGCAATTTGCGTGCTCGTTATATTTCTTCTAGGTTCACTTGGGTAGAGGCACGGATACTGATATGTTCCCTTTATCAAAATGCAGCTTCTCAACTTCCATTCAGTAATATCCTAGCTTTGGTTATATGACCTCAATCTGATCATGTGGACAACGACCCCTTCCATCGATGCAGATTCTAGTGGAATGCTATCATCTCAACATGCTAAGTCATAAGAAGGGTAATGAAACTTTGGTGATGCTTATCACTTGAGAGAGTTGGAATGAGCGAAATGCTAGAGGGTCACACTATCGCTCCCATTTTGGGTTGCTTCTCCAGGGTGAAAAATATATGTGTTGTCTTTGGAGGTTCACTCTACGGCCATGGAGGTTTTTTTATGAACCCACCTCTTTGTTGGTGGCATTTGATTTGGCGGGGCGGGGGCTGTCACATCCTTACTTCTTTCTAGTTGAGAGAGTTTATTAAGGTTTCAACAACTTGCTTCGCAATATGTTCTCGGCCGCCATTCCTTCTTCCTGCCGATTATGGACCTTATTATCGTCATGAGGCAAAGATGTGCTAGGGAGTACATTGTTGAAGATGCTGATAGTGGGGATTGAACTTGTGTTTTGTTTTATATAGTACTCCCTTCGTCCCATAATGTAGTTCCTATAGGTTTTTTTAAGTCAAACAATCCATACTTTGACCATGTTTGTACACAAAAATATGTACATTTAAAATACCAAATACTCCCTCCGTCCCAAATTACTTGTCGCAGAAATGGATCAAAATGGATGTATCTAGAACTAAAATACATCTAGATACATCCATTTATCCGACAAGTATTTTCGGATGGAGGGAGTACATATCATTGGATACATCATCAGTTATATTTCATGTTGTATATGTTTGGAACTGTATATCTAAATACTTTTCTCTGTAAACTCTGTCAAAGTTAGCCTAGTTTGACTTTTCAGAAAATCTATACGCAGTACATTATGGAACGGAGGGAGTAGATGTTTTGTTTGTTAGCATGCTGACTGTGTGCATTCTCAATACTTTGATCATGTTGTTGTAAAGGCCAATTTTACTTATTGAGTCATAACTTAACTCATTAATAAAATCTCACATTATCAAACATTATATCTTCATTTTGAAAATGGTTTACTAGCTTTTTGGTGGAAGAGGCCATGGTTATTATTTTTATGTATGTAATATCTTTAAGCTCATGGGATATCAGATTGAGAAGCACGCAAAGACATGGTTCCAGACCGAACTCCACGAGAACATATATACATAATCATTTGGTAACTTGAGAAGAATCATGAGATGTGCATTTAAGAAGTGTGGATGATTCTCTATTTACTCCTTCCCATGTGGGGTGTCAACCTCTCATTCTCTATTTACCAATCATTTTTGTGCTTTTTAAAAATCAATTTGAGGCGGAACTACCCCTAGAATCTTGCTCAATCTCACAGCTAGTCCAGTTTATATGTGCCTCGTTTCCCATCCTAGGAGAGACGAGGAATCAATTGAGGTTAGGGTTGATAGTTCGAGCAAATTGGCTATCCGTTCTCTTGTTAGTTCCTTACCTAGGCAAGAGAGGTATCGGGATGTGAGAAGGTGCATAAAATGCCCTTGCATGAAGAGAGAAAAAACATTGTTGTTAATTCATAATGTGGTCCGGATTCGTTGGCTTTGCAGAGTAAATTCATGGCTACAGTAGCCTGACTTTAGGTCTATGATCCCCTAATTTATAAACGAACAACCCGTATCAATTTTACTGTACATGAAGTCATGAAGTGCTCTAACGTACTTTTTATCATGCAGCACAATACTGTAGATATGTTGTGTAGCATCTAAGGGCATGTTCAATGCTAGACGCCTACACAGGCGCTTACAACGAAAAAAATAAATATAACGAAAGGTAAAAAGTCTCTAGCGCTAACCCTTCCAATGCCAGGCGCTAATAACCCGCGCTAATAACTGGCTTTCCACAGATTAGAAACAAAGGCCCAGCCATCCCGTACAGGGAGAAAAGAGCGGAGCGCTCGGTGCCCAGGTTGACATCGATGCCGGACCAGGCGCTGGGAATTAACACGGTAACTGCAGACCTATCGGGATTAAATTCCTAGCGCCCTCTCTCCTAGCGTCTCCCGTTGGAGATGCCCTAATCTGAACCATTGGCCTTAAATCTAATGGTTCACAAAGAGCAAAGTTAGCAATATTGTAGCTTTGCCGACAATCCGGTGCGTTCATAATACATGATGCTCAAATACTCACGTTTTTTACTCTTATCATGATGCTGTCCTATATGTTCTTTTCATGTGCTCCGCACAGTACATGAAAAGAGTTCCAAGAGCGTTGTGGGATTAGACTTGGTTAATCTCTACTTTCGTTCCGAGAAAACCTTGTGCAGATCGCAAGGGCCGGCCTGCCTCGTGTTGGTCGCTGTCTCGCTCATCACCGCCGGACCGCGTCACATGCCGACTTGCCGACCCCATCAGGTGAACGTGCATGTACTCCGTCGAGGACCCGCTCGGCAGTGGAACCGACGAGGGTAGATCGGGGAACCAGCTAGCTCATGGCCGCCAGCTACTCGATCTCATCCTCGGTCAAGCAGGGCCATCCGGACCTGTGCTGGCCGCAAGCCTCCTTCAGCCACAGCCGCTGGGCCACGGGACACTGCAGTTGATTGATTCAGTCATCCACTTCTCTGTTTCGCAAATGGACCACACGGACCATCGGCGGCATCGTGTAACCTCGAGCTAAGTCACTTCGTAGAGACCATCTTAGTCCCGGGTGGCCATTGCTAAGGAGATGAACGCCTGAACCCATCTGGGCGTCCGGTTGCTAACGATGAAGGCCAATCCATGGAATGAAGCTGCAGCTAAAGGCGACCTAGGAGTTGTCTGCACATACGCGTCGTCGTCGTCGTCCGGTTCGGTTATTCAGACCAGCCAACTGACCAAGTACACGGTCGCGTGCATGTGCCTGTGTTTGGTTCCATTGATGAGGCCGGAGGTGAGGTCCACACGTGGTAACGTGAACTTGCGCCGGACGCGCACGGTTACCCATGCTGACTGATTTCACGCAGAGAATGCTGATCGGTGAATGAAAAGCATGGACGGTCTGTCGCCTTCATGTAAACAATTCTACGAGCGGCTTGTCGGTTGTCACGGAGTGTACGTGGACTCCATTTCTCTCTTTCCATCAGTATCTTAACATGAGGGCATACGTGACTCGCAAACCGCCCGCATCTGTTTGGGTCGTGTTGTTCGGGTCGCGAAAGCCATCCAACGCGGGCCGATATCGGTCTGTCGAGCGATTCGGATGTGATTTTTTCCGCAAACCGAATCCAACCGTGGGGGTTTTAGGGAGTCCGGACACATGCAACGTCGCTCTTGGCTCTCCTGTCCCACCCAAAAGGAAGGCAGAGCCCGCGCTTTTGTAGCAACCCACGCTGTTTTCGCGCCAAAATCCTCAACTCTCTTCTTCCATTCCCCACCGCTCTCCGCTCAATTCTCGCTCTTTTCTCCCACCCTCTCCTTCCTTCTGCTGTCGACACATGAAACCATCGGAGAACCTGTCGGAGACGGAGGTGGCAGAGGTGCCGGAGGATCCGAGCATCACGCTGGCCCGATAGATCAGCCGGGTACGCGGCAAACTCGCCGCGTCAAAGTGAAGGCCGCAAAGGGGGACAAGCTCAAGAAGCAGTTGGCCGCCGGTGATTGGTGGTGGCGTTGGGCATGGTGGTCGCGGTGGTCGTGGAGGACGTCGCCAGACAGACGCGCCCACAATACAGACGAGACCATTGTAGGAGCATTAAAAGCCTCCGTACTACTACACCACCAAGCAGCTCAGAAACCCCGCCGGTAAGGTGCCTTACATCATCGACGTAAATGCGACGCAACTCTTTTCCGAGTATTCTTTGCTGCAGCTTGTCCGAGACGGCGGTCGAGGAGCAGATGGGTGCCCGCACGCTATTCGTTATAATGCCTAGAGCGGGAGAGCCGGCGTACTATGATCCGGACAAGGAGGTGCTTGAGATCATCCATGAGGGAGGCGACGGAGGAGGAGGCTATGAGAACGGGCAGGTGGAAGACTCGGATCCCACCCAGTCCAACAACTACCAGCAGCAGTCGTACACCCAGACGACCACGCAGTAGTCCTACACCCAAACCGGCGTGAACGCACAACAACAGGAGCATTGGGCCGCCGTTCAACAGTGATCGAAGGGGGAGGAGGGGGAGGGGGAGGAGGAGGAGGGGGAGGACGGCGAAGGCGATGATCCGGCTGATGCAGCAGGTGATCCGAAGAAGAAGGATAGAGGTTCTTCAACATATGGGAGGACGAGCTGTTGTGTGATGCTTGGTTGGCCACTAGTCGCGATCCTCTCCATTGCACGGAGCAAAAGGGCACAATCTTTTGGAACAGCATTCACATATGGTTACATGAACACAAGCAATTCGCGCCCTACTCTGACGCGGTCATCCGCAACCGTGAATGGAAGTCCCTCAACCATCGATGGTACACCGTCCAAGAGGCCATGTCCAAGTATTGTGGGCTTGAAGCATCTCATCGCACGGTGGCCTGGCGGTGCACAAATCACCTTGCAAGTAAGTTGATCACTAGCCGGACATGCATTCTTTTGTTGCTCACTAGTCGGACATGCATTCTTTTGTTGATCACTAGCCGGATATGCCTTGTTTTGTTGCTCACTTTCTGGACATGCATTCGTTTTTTTGCTTAGTAGCCGGATATACTTAGTTTTGTTCCTCACTTGCCGGACATGCATTTATTTTGTTGCTCTCTAACCAGATATGCATTGTTTTGTAGCCTTCTCGTGCTTGTTTGGTGCTCAAGAAGTTGGAGAAGAAAAAATTCACCGTCATGCATTGTTGGTTGAAGTTGAATGGAAAACCCAAGTGAAACCTTTGCATAGCCAAGACCGCCGCTCAAGCCAATGAGGAAGAAACCAGTGACCCTACCGACCCAATCCAAGAACCGCCGAACAAGATTAGAAGAAATTTACTAGGGAAGAAATGGGAGGAGGAGAGGACGAAGCGAGAAGGTGCGGCGGCCAAGCTTACGGAGAGGTTCGAGAACATCTTGTCGAAGAAGGAGGAGGCATGTGTGAAGCGCTCGGACCTCAAGGATGAGAAAAATGCGGAGAGGTTAGAATCTAGATGGAGGCGACAGACAAGAAGCTCAAGCTCTAAGAAAGGCGGACCATGATTGAAAAGAGGAAGGTCGCGCTCGAGGAAAAGAAGGTGAAAATCAACGGCAATGAGGAGGACGCCAAGATGTTGACCTCGAATGTGGACTCCTTGGATGTAGACTCAAGAATGATCGTGCAATCCGTCCGGTACCAGATGTTGCAACAGCGGAAAGATCAGTTGGCAGCGGCGGAGAATGAGGACACGGCGGAGGGGGATGCCGAGGGACGCCGAGGCGGTCTACTAAGAATAGTTGATCGGGGAGTAGACGGCTGGGATTGCCGGTACAGCAAGGCAGAAAATTGCACACACTGTCGGACTGATGTTCTTTTGGATCCTGACATGTAAAAAATAAGCATAGTTGCCTCTTTTTGGTTGTAACCAGGCATGCAATCCGACGCTGGTGTGATCCGGTCCGCTGTTTGGGTCGGACTAAATTTGAATTTGAAATTGCCCTTTACAGGCGGACATAATAGCGTTGGATGGAGGCCTCCCGCATGTGTATCCGCAGACTGGGCCGTGAGTGAGGCTTTTTGGCTCCCAAAGTTTTCAAAATTCAAAAAATGACTTTTTAAGCTTTAAAACAGTGAGAACAAATACACAGGTACCTACAGATGTATACTATATGTGTGTAATTTTTGTTATGAAATACGTTTGATGTAAGGTGTACACAAAATACAAAATGTACATGTGCTAGAAATACACTAGTATTTTGTTATTTTGGTATGGCTCGCATAAACATGTATTTCGGCATGAAGCTTTACAGACAAGTAGTATACATCCATAGGTATGTGTATATGTTTTTTACAGAATTTTTTAAACCTAAAAATTTATTTTGAAGTTTTCAAATTTTGGGCTCCATGGAGTTCAAGCTCCATTAGAAATTTCCATCTTAACATTTTTTTGTTAAATCATTTTATAACATGTATACAAGGCCCTTTCTGAGAAACTTGGTTTCGGGAACTTTGTGGGATCCTTGGTCCTTTTATAATATGTATACCAATGATCAAACACCAATGTTTTATTTTTCTCCGCGCGCTCATCTCCAAACCTTAAGAAAGACATCCTCTCCTACCTACGAAGGAGAGGTGGCAACGCGCCGCCACCTCTCCTTCATAGGTAGGTCATCACCTCCCTCCTCCTCTATTGGTTCTGTCCGCTTAGGAGTGCGGGCAGACCCTGATCTACCGGATGGAGTTGTCATTTTTTCAGTTTGATGCTTTTAGTTATGTTTCTATTGTCCGTTGCTTCATCCCTTATTGTGGCGGTGGCACTGATGACCCACAAGTATACGGGATCAATTGTAGCTCTTTTCGATAAGTAAGAGTATCGAACTCAACGAGGAGCAGAAGGAAATGACAAGTAGTTTTCAGTAAGGTAATGTCTGCAAATGCTGAAATTATAAGTAGCGTAGTAGTTTGATAGCAAGATAATTTGTAACGAGCAAGTAACAATAGTAGTAACAAAAGTGCAGCAAGGTAGCCCAATCCTGTTGAGGCAAAGGACATGCCAAAACGGTCTCTTATGATAAGCAAAGTGTTCTTGAGGGTACACGGTAATTTCATCTAATCGCTTTCATCATGTTGGTTTGATTTGTGTTCGCTACTTTGATAATTTGATATGTGGGTGGACCGGTGCTTAGGTGTTGTTCTTACTTGAACAAAACTCCTACTTATGATTAACCCTCCTCAAGCATCTCTAACAATCCCGAATGGTGATATGGTGTCTCTATTAGCAAGTTTAATAGTAACATCTATTTCTTCTAACTCTGCGGGTGCTATGTCATTCATAATTTCTTGATATAAAGTGTAAGGAATAGCACTCACACTAGCACCCATGTCACATAAACCATGATAACAGTAATCTCCTATTTTAACTGAGATAGCAGGCATGCCAACAACAGGTCTATGATTATCTTTTCTATCAGGTTTAGCAATTCTAGCAGCTTCATCATAGAAGTAAATAACATGCCCATCCATATCTTCCTCTAAGAGATCTTTAACCATAGCAATGCTAGGTTCTACTTTAATTTGTTCATCAAGTTTAGGTGTTCTAACAAAGCTTTTGTTAACCACAGTTGAAACTTTAGCATGTTCCTTTATCCTAACAGGAAAAGGTGGTTTCTCAATATAAGCAGAAGGGACAACTGGATCAACATTATAAAGTATAGTTTCTTCCTTAACTGGTACTGGTTTTTTAATTTCTTATTTAATAGGTGGGTGATATTTAAACCACTTCTCTTTAGGGAGATCAACATGAGTAGCAAATGATTCACAAAAGGAGGCTACTATCTCAGAGTCAAGTCCATATTTAGTGCTAAACTTCTGAAAAGCATCGGTCCATAAAATATTTAACACAATCATACTTAAGTTTAATACCTGACTCTTTACCTTCGTCGAGTTCCCAATCTTCAGAGTTGCATTTAATTCTTTATTCCACCGAAATTCAATAGTCTTCTTCATAAAAGAACCAGCACACGAAGTATCAAGCATAGTTTGATCATTACGAGAAACCGAGCATAAAAGTTCTGGATAATAATTTCTCTTGAGAGCTCATGATTGGGGCATGAATATAACATTGACTTAAGCCTCCCCCAAGCTAGAGTGATACTTTCTCCTTCAAGAGGCCAAAAATTATATATATAATTCCGATCACGATTAACTAGATGCATAGGATAATTTTTTTGGTGAAATTCCAATTTCAAGTGATTCCAATTCCATGATCCAATATCATCACATAGGCTATACCATGCCAATGATCTTACCTTCGAAGATAAAGAGAAAACCTTTTTCATCACCTCATCTCGGGGTAGACCAGCAAGCTTAAACAATCCATAAATTTGTTCCACATATATCAAGTGCATATCAGGATGTTCTGTTCCATCTCCTGCACAAGGATTAGCTAGCAGTTGTTCTATCATACCCGAAGGAATTTCATATTCAATATTTTCAGTAGGTGCAGTAGGTTGAGGGGTAGCTAATTGTGGTTCCGGATGAGGTGAAGATACCCCGAACAAACCCCTCAAAGGATTGTTTTCCATAGTAACAAGTGACAATAAATTTCAGCACACTATATAAATGCTTCCTTACCGAATTCCACTTACCAAAGGGGCTTCACTCGCCGGCAACGGCGCCAGAAAATAGCCTTGATGACCCAAAAGTATAGGGGATCAATTGTAGCTCTTCTCGACAAGTAAGAGTGTCGAACCCAACGAGAAGTAGAAAGAAATGAGAAGTAGTTTTCAGTAAGGTAATGTCTGCAAGTGCTGAAATTGTAAGTAGCGTAATAGTTTGATAGCAAGATAATACGTAACGAGCAAGTAACGATAGTAGTAACAAAAGTGCAGCAAGGTAGCTCAATCCTTTTGAGGCAAAGGACAGGCCAAAACGGTCTCTTATGAAAAGCACAGTGTTCTTGAGGGTACACGGGAATTTCATCTAGACGCTTTCATCATGTTGGTTTGATTTGTGTTCGCTACTTTGATAATTTGATATGTAGGTGGACCGGTGCTTAGGTGTTGTTCTTACTTGAACAAGACTCCTACTTATGATTAACCCTCCCGCAAGCATCCGCAACTACGAGAAAATTATTAAGAATAAATTATAACCATAACATTAAACTCTAGGATCCAATCGGTCCCTTACGGAACAGCGCATAAACTGGGGTTTAAGTTTCTGTCACTCTCACAACCCACCATCTAATTTCTACTCCACAATGCATTCCCTTAGGCCCAAAATATGGTGAAGTGTCATGTAGTCGATGTTCACATGACACCACTAAGGGAATCACAACATACATACTATTAAAATATTGAGCACATATCAAATTCACATGATTACTTGCAACATGATTTCTCCCGTGACCTCAAGAACAAAAGTAACTACTCACAAATCGTAAACATGATCATGATCAGAGGAGTATTAAATAGAATAATGGATCTGAACATATAATCTTCCACCAAATAAACCATATAGTAATCAATTACAAGATGTAATCAACACTACTAGTCACCCACAAGCACCAATCTATTGTTCCGGTAACAAGATTGAATACACGAGATGAACTAGGCTTTGAGATGAGATGGTGCTGTTGAAGATGTTGATGGAGATTGCCCTCCCCAAGATGGGAGAGTTGTTGGTGATGACGGTGATGATGATTTCCCCCTCCGGGAGGGAAGTTCCCCCGGCGGAATCGCTCCGCCGGAGGGCAAAAGTGCTCCTGCCCAAGTTCCGCCTCGAGACGGCGGCGTTTCGTCCCGAAAGCCTTCTTCTTCTTCTTATTTTCTAGGTCAAAATGACTTATATACCAGAAGATGGGCACGGGAGGTGGGCCGAGGAGGCTACAACCCACCAAGGCACGCCTGGGCTGCCTGGCGCGCCAAGGTGGGTTGTGCCCACCTGGTGGTCCCCCTCTGGTACTTTTTGGCTCCAATAATTCTTAAATATTCCATAAAAAATCTCCGTGAAGTTTCAGCTTGTTTGGAGTTGTGCAGAATAGGTAGCCTGGCGTAGCTTTTTCAGGTCCAGATTTCCAGCTGCCAGAATTCTC
Organism: Triticum aestivum; assembly: GCF_018294505.1. NCBI lineage: Eukaryota > Viridiplantae > Streptophyta > Magnoliopsida > Poales > Poaceae > Triticum > Triticum aestivum. The sequence continues at coordinate 563,764,810 of NC_057814.1, forward strand.
CCTCTTGGTGTTACCTTGCAAATTATGAGAGAAAAGGCATTAGAATTACTCCAAAAAGCATTATTATGGATAAAAACATCATAAATAACAGCAAGAAAACATGATGCAAAATGGACGTATCAACTCCCCCAAGCTTAGACCTCGCTTGTCCTCAAGCGAAAACCGAAATCGAAAAACATGTCCACATGCTTTGAGAGAGAGGTGTCGATAAAAACAAAATACGGACATAGAAGCATCATGTTGGTTATTATAACAGCAACAAAATTAAACATAGGACTTTTATCAAAGAACTTTTATCATATACTTCCCATGAGTAAGTAACAGTTCATCACATAATCGAAGTATAAAGCAAACTCAGTCAACTTTGCAACTACAATTCATCATCTTTTCAGGAAGAGTCACGTGTCAGAGCCTTTAGGCAAGTCCACATACTCAACCATCATATAGTCTTCTATGGTTGCTAACACTCACCTTGTACTCATGATCAAAACGTTTCAACCGGACACATAAAAAGATAGGGGCTTATAGTTTTGCCTCCCAACATACTCACCTCAAGGGTGATGCCAACAATAATAACTCATGCTATCTATATTCAACTGGACATATGTGCCTAGATCTTTCCTCACCACATGATGCTTGCCAAAAGAGAAAATAAAAGGGAATAGAGGGTAAACTTTGACTCTTTGCATAAAAGTAAATACATGAAAGTAAAAGATAGGCCCTTCGCAGAGGGAAGCAGAGGTTGCCGTGCGCTTATTTGTTTGCATGCTCAATCCCTTAGTGCGAAAGAACGTCACATTGTATTGCCCCTTAAGATGACAACCTTTATTATGCAGTCTGTCGCTTTTATTCTTTGTCATCCAAGTTCGTACAACGTTCAATTTTCTCTTACATTAAATGATCTCTCATATTTAAAAGCAATTTTTATTGCCTTTTTGCACCGATGACAACTTACTTGAGGGATCTTGCTCAATCCCTAGGTAGGTATGGTGGACACTTGAAAAAGAATTGGGTTTAAGGGTTTTTGGATGCACAAGTAGTATCTCTACCTAGTGCGGAATTTTTGGCTAGCAAAGATAGGGGCAAGCACCACATGTTGAAGGATCTATGACAATATGACTTCTATGTGAATATAAACAAACATAAATCATTAAGTTGTCTTCCTTGTCCAACGTTAACAATTCTGGCATATAATATTTTGATGAGGGCTCACAATCACAAAATATTTCTAGGATAGTATATTTATATGTGAATCTTCTCTTCCCTTATTAATTATTCATGAGTTGCATCATTGACTAATGCTATGTTTGTCAATCTCTAATAAATTTTTCTACTTATACTTTTCCTTATGTGGCGCCATCACCTACCATAGGATTAGTATATAATCTTCTAAATTTATTTCCTTTATATTTTTCTTTCTTATTTCTTTTCTTTATTTAAAACATGAAAGTAAAGAAAGCAAAAAACTCAAACTAAACTTTATTATATAACTTGCACACGATAGTGATAGATCACTAAGCAAACTCTCGAAAAGAAAGGATCGAACTAAACTTTATTTCATATAAAGCAAAAAAATAGTGGGATGATATGATACCTGGGCACCTCCCCCAAGCTTGGCAGAAGCCAAGGGGAGTGCCCATACCCGATACTCAATTCTCCTTTGTTGGTGAAGAAGATGGTGGTGGTGATGTAGAAGAGGTCTTGTCCTCGGATTTCCATGGCAGTGGTGAGAAGGTAGAGGGTTTGCCCTTTGCCTCCTCCAGCTTCTGACGGGGAGTAAAATTCTCCATCATCAGCTTGCAATTATCTATTTCGAGCTTTATTATCCTCTTGCATAACGCCTCCATGCTTTCGTTCTTGAACCGGGGAGGAATATATTCCTCTTCATCTTCTTCGGAGGTCCAACTATAGTGCTTCTCATCCCCATAGGACTTGGGGTTTGCGATGAGATCAGCAACATAGCTCTCTCCCTCAGAGTCTTGAGATGACATATTTCAGATCTGTCAAGAAAACAACAAGAAAAGAGAACAGAGGATTTCTTCGCGATATGGTGATTAACAGGTTCGGGAAGTATATATAGATTTTTTATCTTGGAGGACAAGTATACAGGAGAAAAACGGAGTGCAGGAGGTGGGCGCGCCCTGGTGTCTAGTGCCCACCAAGGTACGCTTCCTGGTAGTTTCTTTATTTCCAAAATTTTAAAATATTCCAAAACTGACAAAAAATATTTTTGCGGATTTTTCGGAGTCCGTTTAGTTACTGTATCACGTACCTCCTTATTTTCACGATTCTGGAGTGTTCTGGAAGGACTCTTTTATGTGTTCTTCCGGTGTCAAAGTTTGGATAATATTACTTTCAACATTAATGGGCGTGCTTGAGATATAATGCTTTATTCGTTGCCCATTGACAACCATCGGGTTAGTACCTTCAGAATTCTATATTTTGATGGCTCCAGACCGGTAAACCTCCTCGATGACATATGGGCCTTCCCATTTTGAGAGGAGCTTTCCTGCAAAGAATCTGAAACGAGAGTTGTACAAAAGAACATATTCTCCGACTTTAAACTCACGCTTTTGGATTCTTTTGTCATGCCATCTCTTAACTTTTTCTTTGAATAATTTTGCATTTTCATAAGCTTGGGTTCTCCATTCATCTAATGAGCTAATATCAAATAACCTCTTTTCACCAGCAAATTTGAAATCATAATTGAGTTCTTTGACTGCCCAATAAGCCTTATGTTCTAACTCAAGAGGCAAATGACAACCTTTTCCATAAACAATTTTATAAGGAGACATACCCAAAGGATTTTTATATGTTGTTCTATAAGCCCAAAGTGCATCATCTAATTTCTTAGACCAATTCTTCCTGGACCTATTGACAGTCTTTTGCAGAATTAATTTTATTTCTCTATTGCTAAGTTCAACTTGACCACTAGACTGAGGATGATAGGGTGATGTGATACGTCTCCGTCGTATCTATATTTTTGATTGTTCCATGCCAATATTATACAACTTCCATATACTTTTGGCAACTTTTTATACTATTTTTGGGACTAACATATTGATCCAGTGCCCAGTGCCAGTTCCTGTTTGTTGCATGTTTTATGTTTCGCAGAAACCCCATATCAAACGGAATCCAAACGGGATAAAAACGGACGGAGAATATTTTTGGAATATTTGGAGAATATGGGAAGAAGAATCAACGCGAGACGGTGCCCGAGGGGGGCACGAGGCAGGGGGCGCGCCTGCCCCCCTCGTGGACCCCCCGTAAGGCAGTTGCTGACCTTCTTCGGCCACAAGAAAGCTAATTTTTAGGAAAAAATCACGGCGAAGATTTCAGTCCAATCGGAGTTACGGATCTCCATATATATATGAAATGGTGAAAGGGCGGCCAGGGAGAGCGCAGAAACAGAGAGAGACAGAGAGACAGATCCAATCTCGGAGGGGCTCTCTCCCCTCCCATGCCATGGAGGCCAAGGACGAGAGGGGAAACCCTTCTCCCATCTAGGGAGGAGGTCAAGGAAGAAGAAGGAGGAGGGGGGCTCTCTCCCCCTCGCTTCCGTTGGCGCCGGAAGGCCGCCGGGGGCCATCATCATCACCGCGATCTTCACCAACACCTCCGCCATCTTCACCAACATCTCCATCACCTTCACCCCTCTATCTACAGCGGTCCACTCTCCCGCAACCCACTGTACCCTCTACTTGAACATGGTGCTTTATGCTTCATATTATTATCCAATGATGTGTTGCCATCCTATGATGTCTGAGTAGATTTTCGTTGTCCTATCGGTGGTTGATGAATTGCTATGATTGATTTAATTTGCTTGTGGTTATGTTGCTGTCCTTTGGTGCCCATCATATCAGCACGCGCGTGGATCACACCATAGGGTTAGTTGTATGTTGATAGGACTATGTATTGGAGGGCAAGAGTGACAGAAGCTTCAACCTGGCATAGAAATTGATGCATACGGGATTGAAGGGGGACCAATATAACTTAATGCTATGGTTGGATTTTACCTTAATGAACGTTAGTAGTTGTGGATGCTTGCTAATAGTTCCAATCATAAGTGCATAGAATTCCAAGTCAGGGATGACATGCTAGCAGTGGCCTCTCCCACATAAAACTTGCTATCGGTCTAGTAAAGTAGTCAATTGCTTAGGGACAATTTCGCAACTCCTACCACCACTTTTCCACACTCGCTATATTTAATTTATTGTGTCTTTATCTAAACAGCCCCTAGTTTTTATTTACGCGCTCTTTATTCTCTTGCAAGGCTATCCGAAAACACCTACAAAGTACTTCTAGTTTCATACTTGTTTTAGGTAAAGCGAACGTTAAGCATGCGTAGAGTTGTATCAGTGGTCGATAGAACTTGAGGGAATATTTGTTCTACCTTTAGCTCCTCGTTGGGTTCGACACTCTTACTTATCGAAGGAGGCTACAATTGATCCCCTATACTTGTGTGTTATCAAGACCTTTCTCTGGCGCCGTTGCCGGGGAGTCATAGCGTGGGGTGAATATTCTCGTGTGTGCTTGTTTGATTTATCACTAAGTAATTTTTATTTACTGTTCGTAGTTGTTCTTTATCTTTAGTTATGGATATGGAACACGAAATACCAAAAAAATTAGGTGTACTTGCTACCCATGGAGATGGGAACCTCCTAAAACCCTCGATGCTCGTTATGTAATAGATATTATGTATTACTTTGATAATCCTGAGAAAACCCCATTCAACTATGTTATGGTAGACACGTTGGATCAACGTGAATACTTTAGGGATTATCGCTTGACTCAAAAAGGGAAACTATTATGGGATCAAATTCATATGTTGAAGTGGTATGCTAGGCAACTATGCTTGAGATATGATTATACTTGTTGCTCTAGGATGAAGGCTCCACACCTTCCCTTTTCATGCAAATTTAATTATAATGAAACCTTGGCTTCTTATGCTAATGGTATATATGATTACTATGATGTTGAACAAATTGAAGAATTTGTTGCTCTTAAGGGTGCTTATGAAATTGAATCTTTGTTTGAAAAGTATGAAGCTTTTGATGATGATGTTTATAGGCCTGAAAATTTTGCTATATTTAAATATTGCTATGAGAATTATGAATACAATTCCTATTTTGATGCATTTATTGAGAAAGTCTCCGCTGTCCAAGAAGAGACTAATATTTTGCAGGAATCTATGGAAGAAGAAAATGATGAAACTGTGAGCTCATTGGATGAAAAAGATGAGAAGGAGAGCGAAGAACAAAAGGAGGAAGAGCGGATTAGCTACCCGTGCCCACCTTCTAATGAGAGTAACTCTTCAACTCATACATTATTTAATTTCCCTTCGTGCTTACCGAAGGATGATTGCTATGATGATTGTTATGATCCCGTTAATTCTTTTGAAATATCCCTTTTTGATGATGCTTGCTATGCTTGTGGCCAAGATGCCAATATGAATTATGTTTATGGAGATGAACTTGCTATAGTTCCTTATGTTAAACATGAAATTGTTGCTATTGCAGCCACGCATGATAGTCCTATTATCTTTTTGAATTCTCCCAACTACACTATATTGGAGAAGATTACCCTTATTAAGGATTATATTGATGGGTTGCCTTTTACCGTTGCACATGATGATTTTGATGAATATAATATGCATGTTCTTGCTGCTCCTACTTGCAATTATTATGAGAGAGGAACTATATCTCCACCTCTCTATGTTTCCCACATGATAAAATTGCAAGAAACTGTTTATACTGTGCATTGGCCTTTACTAGGTGTGCATGAATTGTTCTTTTACGACATGCCGATGCATAGGAAGAGAGTTAGACTTTGTTACTTTGTGCTCACTACTAAATTACAAATCATTGTTAATCAAAATTTGCTTTGATATACCTTGGGATCCGGGTGGATTCCCTACTTGAGCACTATATGCCTAGCTTAATGGCTTTAAAGAAAGCGCTGCCAGGGAGACAACCCGGAAGTTTTAGAGAGTCATTTATTTCTGTTGAGTGCTTTTATATAGTTTAAAAACAAAAAAAATAAAGAGGGGAACCTAAAACTTTTTCAAAAAGAAAAGCGAAAGTGAGAAAGACCAGCATTGTTGAAGTGGGAGCTAGCCTTGAACTTTGTTCATGCTCACAGAAACTTTGTGAATCTTGATTACAGAAACTTTTCAACAAAAATAATTATCCCCTTGTACAATTCCATTGTATTATAAAAATAATGTGCCAAGGTTTGCCTTTAGGATGTTTACAATGCTTGTTGGTTTGTGCGGTGCAGGACAGAAACTTTGGCTGTAGTGCGCGATTTTTAATTTTTTACTGGAACGTCAAAAGGTTCTGATTCTTTTTGCACTGTCTTTCTATACAAATTTTGTATTTTTCCTAATTTTGGAAGAATTGTTCAATTATCAGAAGTATGGTGAATGTTCAGATTATTACAGACTGTTCTGTTTTAGACAGATTCTGTTTTTTGATGCATAGTTTGCTTGTTTTGATGAAACTATCGATTTATATCAGTGGATTAAGCCATGAAAAAGTTATACCACAGTAGCTAAAATGCAAAAACAAAATATGAATTGGTTTGCAACAGTACTTAGAGTAGTGATTTGCTTTATTATACTAACGGATCTTACCGAGTTTTCTGTTGATGTTTTGTGTGGATGAAGTGTTCGAAGATCGAGGAGGTCTCGATGTGAGAAGAAGGAAGAGAGGCAAGAGCTCAAGCTTGGGGATGCCCGAGGCACCCCAAGTAAATATTCAAGGAGACTCAAGTGTCTAAGCTTGGGGATGCCCCGGAAGGCATCCCATCTTTCTTCAACAAGTATCGGTATGTTTTCGGATTCGTTTCGTTCATGCTATATGTGCAAATCTTGGAGCGTCTTTTGCATTTAGTTTTCGCTTTTATTTTATGCACCATGCTGGTATGAGATAGTCCTTGGTTGATTTATAGAATGCTCATTGCACTTCACTTATATCCTCTGAGTATGGCTTTATAGAATGCTTCATGTGCTTCACTTATATCATATGAAGTTTGGATTGCCGGTTTCTCTTCAGATAGAAAACCGCCATTTGTAGAATGCTATTTTGCTTCACTTATAGTTTTTAGAGCGTGGACATATCTTTTGTATAAAGAATTAAACTCTCTTGCTTCACTTATAGCTATTTAGAGAGATGACAGGAACTGGTCATTCACATGGTTAGTCATAAAATCCTACATAAAACTTGTAGATCACTGAATATGATATGTTTGATTCTTTGCAATAGTTTTGCGATATAAAGATGGTGATATTAGAGTCATGCTAGTGGGTAGTTGTGGATTAGTAGAAATACTTGCGTTGAGGTTTGTGATTCCCGTAGCATGCACGTATGGTGAACCGTTATGTAACGAAGTCGAAGCATGATTTATTTATTGATTGTCTTCCTTATGAGTGGTGGTCGGGGACGAGCGATGGTCTTTTCCTACCAATCTATGCCCCTAGGGGCATGTGTAGTAGTACTTTGCGTCGAGGGCTAATAAACTTTTACAATAAGTATATGAGTTCTTTATGACTAATTTGAGTCCATGGATTATACGCACTCTCACCCTTCCATCATTGCTAGCCTCTTTGGTATCGTGCATTGCTCTTTCTCACCTTGAGCGTTGGTGCAAACTTCGCCGGTGCATCCAAACCCCGTGATACGATACGCTCTATCACACATAAGCCTCATTATATCTTCCTCAAAACAGCCACCATACCTACCTATCATGGCATTTCTATAGCCATTTTGAGATATATTGCCGTGCAACTTCCATCATCATCATATACATGCCTTGAGCATTTATTGTCATATTTATTTGCATGATCGTAAGATATCTAGCATGATGTTTTCATGGTTTGTCCGTTTTTTGATATCATTGCTACGCTAGATCATTGCACATCCCAGTACACCGCCGGAGGCATTCATATAGAGTCATATGTTTGTTCTAGTATCGAGTTGTAATATTGAGTTGTAAGTAAATAAAAGTGTGATGATCATCATTATTAGAGCATTGCCCCAAGAAAAAAAAGAGGCCAAAGAAGCCTAAATAAAAAAGGGGGCCAAAGAAGCCCGCAAAAAAAAGAATATATAAAAAGAAAAAAAGAAAAAGGGGCAATGTTACTATCCTTTTACCACACTTGTGCTTCAAAGTAGCACCATGTTCTTCATATAGAGAGTCTCTTGAGTTATCACTTTAATATACTAGTGGGAATTTTCATTATAGAACTTGGCTTGTATATTCCAATGATGGGCTTCCTCAAATGCCCGAGCTCTTCATGAGCAAGCAAGTTGGATGCACACCCACTTAGTTGCTAGTTTGAGCTTTCATATACTTATAGCTCTTAGTGCATCCGTTGCATGGCAATCCCTACTCCTCACATTGACATCAATTGATGGGCATCTCCATAGCTCGTTGATTAGCCGCGTCAATATGAGACTTTCTCCTTTTTTGTCTTCTCCACACAACCTCCATCATCATATTCTATTCCACCCATAGTGCTATATCCATGGCTTGCGCTCATGTATTGTGTGAGGGCTGAAAATCCTAAAGCGCGTTAAAAAGTATGAACCAATTGCTCGGCTTGTCATCGGGGTTGTGTATGATTTGAATGCTTTGTGTGGTGAAGATGGAGCGTAGCCAGACTATATGATTTTGTAGGGATAACTTTCTTTGGCCTTGTTATTTTGAAAAGACATGATAGCTTTATTAGTAGGCTTGAAGTATTATTGTTTTTATGTCAAATGATAGACTATTGCTTTGAATCACTCGTGTCTTAATATTCATGCCATGATTAGATACATGATCAAGATTATGCTAGGTAGCATTCCACATCAAAAATTATCATTTTATCATTTACCTACTCGAGAACGAGCAGGAATTAAGCTTGGGGATGCTGATACGTCTCTGTAGTATCTATAATTTTTGATTGTTCCATGCCAATAGTATACAACTTCCATATACTTTTGGCAACTTTTTATAGTATTTTTGGGACTAACATATTGATCCAGTGCCCAGTGCCAGTTCCTGTTTGTTGCATGTTTTATGTTTCGCAGAAACCCCATATCAAACGGAATCCAAACGGGATAAAAACGGACGAAGGATATTATTGGAATATTTGGAGAATATGGGAAGAAGAATCAACGCGAGACGGTGCCCGAGGGGGGCACGAGGCAGGGGGGCGCACCTGCCCCCCACGTGGGCCCCCTGTAAGGCGGTTGCTGCCCTTCTTCTGCCGCAAGAAAGCTAATTTTTAGGAAAAAATAACGGCGAAGATTTCAGTCCAATCGGAGTTACGGATCTCCATATATATACGAAACGGTGAAAGGGCAGCCAGGGAGAGCGCAGAAATAGAGAGAGACAGAGAGACAGATCCAATCTCGGAGGGGCTCTCGCCCCTCCCATGCCATGGAGGCCAAGGACCAGAGGGGAAACCCTCTCCCATCTAGGGAGGAGGTCAAGGAAGAAGAAGGAGGGGGGCTCTCTCCCCCTCGCTTTCGGTGGCGCCGGAACGCCGCCGGGGGCCATCATCATAACCGCGATCTTCACCAACACCTCCGCCATCTTCACCAACATCTCCATCACCTTCCCCCCTCTATCTACAGCGGTCCACTCTCCCGCAACCCGCTGTACCCTCTACTTGAACATGGTGCTTTATGCTTCATATTATTATCCATTGATGTGTTGCCATCCTATGATGTCTGAGTAGATTTTCGTTGTCCTATCTGTGGTTGATGAATTGCTATGATTGATTTAATTTGCTTGTGGTTATGTTGTTGTCCTTTGGTGCCCATCATATGAGCGCGCGCGTGGATCACACCATAGGGTTAGTTCTATGTTGACAGGACTATGTATTGTAGGGCAAGAGTGACAGAAGCTTCAACCTAGCATAGAAATTGATGCATACGGAATTGAAGGGGGGCCAATATAACTTAATGCTATGGTTGGGTTTTACCTTAATGAACGTTGTAGTTGCGGATGCTTGATAATAGTTCCAATCATAAGTGCATAGAATTCCAAGTCAGGGATGACATGCTAGCAGTGGCCTCTCCCACATAAAACTTGCTATCGGTCTAGTAAAGTAGTCAATTTCTTAGGGTCAATTTCGCAACTCCTACCACCACCTTTCCACACTCGCTATATTTACTTTATTGTGTCTTTATCTAAACAGTCCCTAGTTTTTATTTACGCGCTCTTTATTCTCTTGCAAGGCTATCCAAAAACACCTACAAAGTACTTCTAGTTTCATACTTGTTTTAGGTAAAGCGAACGTTAAGCGTGCGTAGAGTTGTATCGGTGGTCGATAGAATTTGAGGGAATATTTGTTCTACCTTTAGCTCCTCGTTGGGTCCGACGCTCTTACTTATCGAAAGAGGCTACAATTGATCCCCCTTACTTGTGGGTTATCATGATGCAATTCCATGGTTAACATCATACTTTGCAAGCATTTTACGGAAAGCACCATGAATAAAGTGTGAACCACCACCAGTCATTAAATATCTAGGGACTCCAAACCTTGGGAAAATAACTTCCTTAAGCATTCTAAAAGAGGTGTTGTGATTAGCACTACTGGTTGGAATAGCTTCTACCCATTTAGTAACATAATCAATAGCAACCAAAATATGTGTATACCCATTAGAGGAAGGAAAATGTCCCATGTAATAAAATTCCCAAACATCAAATGGTTCAACAACAAGTGAATAATTCATAGGCATTTCCTGACGCTTACCGATATTACCTATTCTTTGGCATTCATCACAAGATGAGACGTACTTACGGGCATCCTTGAAGAGAGTAGGCCAATAAAATCCAGACTGCAATACCTTGTGAGCAGTTCTATCTCCAGCATGATGCCCTCCATAAGCCTCGGAGTGACATTTGCGTTGGATTTGTCCCTGTTCATGCTCAGGTACACAACGTCTAAAAATACCATCTACTCCTTCTTTATAAATATGTGGGTCATCCCAAAAGTAATGTCTTAAATCATAGAAGAATTTTTTCTTTTGTTGGTATGTAAAGCTAGGTGGTAAATATTTAGCAACAATATAATTAGCATAGTCAGCATACCAAGGAGTACTACTAGCAACATTTATTGCAGCTAACTGCTCATCAGGAAAACTATCATGAATAGGTAGTGGGTCATCAAGCACATTTTCAAGCCTAGACAAGTTATCAGCTACGGGATTCTCAGCTCCTTTTCTATCAGTGATATGTAAATCAAAATTTTGTAACAAGAGAACCCAACGAATAAGTCTAGGTTTAGCATCTTTCTTTTCCATAAGGTATTTAATAGCAGCATGGTCTGTGTGAACAGTTACTTTAGAATCAACAATGTATGATCTAAATTTATCACAAGCAAACACCACTGCTAAGAATTGTTTTTCAGTAGTAGCATAATTTCTTTGAGCACTATCTAGAATTTTACTAGCATAATGAATAACATTCGGTTTCTTATCAACTCTTTGTCCTAGAACAGCACCAACGGCATAATCACTAGGATCACACATAATTTCAAAAGGCAAGTTCCAATCAGGTGGTTGAACAATAGGTGCAGAGATTAAGGCTTTCTGGAGTGTTTCAAAGGCTTCAAGACAATCATCATCAAACACAAAAGGAATATCCTTTTGCAAAATATTAGTAAGAGGCCTAGAAATTTTAGAAAAGTCTTTGATAAATCTCCTATAGAAACTAGGATGACCTAGGAAACTACGAATACCTTTGATGTCCTTAGGACATGGCATTTTCTCAATGGCATCAACCTTAGCTTGGTCCACTTCAATACCCTTCTCAGAAATCTTGTGACCCAAGACAATGCCTTCATTAACCATAAAGTGGCACTTCTCCCAATTGAAGACAAGATTTGTTTGTTCACATCTTTGCAAAACTCGATCAAGATTGCTTAAACAATCATCAAAAGACTTCCCATAAACAGAAAAGTCGTCCATGAAAACTTCAACAATCTTTTCACAAAAGTTAGAGAATATATCAGTCATACATCTTTGAAAGGTAGCAGGTGCATTACATAAACCAAAAGGCATACATCTATAAGCATAGGTTCCAAAAGGACAAGTAAAAGTGGTCTTTTCTTGATCAGGTTGAGAAACAGGTATTTGTGAAAAGCCAGAGTATCCATCAAGAAAGCAAAAGTGTGTGTGCTTAGATAACCTTTCAAGCATTTGATCAATAAAAGGCAAAGGGTAATGATCTTTTCTAGTTGCTTTATTTAATTTTCTAAAATCAATTACCATTCTATAGCCTATAACAATTCTTTGTGGAATAAGGTCATTCTTATCATTAGGAACAACAGTAATACCTCCTTTCTTAGGGACACAATGAACATGACTTACCCATCTACTATCAGCTATAGGATAAATTATACCTGCTTCCAGGAGTTTTAATATTTCCCTCCTTACCACCTCTTTCATCTTCGGATTTAACCGACGTTGGTGATGAACAATGGGTTTAGCATCAGGTTCCATATTAATTTTGTGCTGACAAAGAGTGGGACTAATGCCCTTTAAATCATCAAGAGTATATCCAATAGCAGCTCGGTGCTTCCTTAGAACTTTCAATAATCTTTGTTCTTCATGTTCTGAAAGGTTAGCACTAATAATAACAGGACATATCTTCTTTTCATCAAGATAAGCATATTTCAAAGTGTCTGGCAATTGTTTTAATTCAAACACAGGATCACCTTTAGGTGGAGGAGGACCTCCTAGAGTTTCAATAGGCAAATTGTGTTTAAGTAGAGGACGTTGTTCAAAGAAAACCTTATCTATTTCATTTCTTTCAAGCATATGTAAATCATTTTCATGGTTTAGCAAAAATTGTTCTAAAGGATCAATAGGTAGCACAGCAATGGAAGCAAGACCAATTATTTCATCCTTACTAGGCAATTCCTTTTCATGAAGATTTTTACTAAACTTGGAAAAATTAAACTCATGAGACTCACCACCAAAGCTAACACCAACAGTTTGTTTCTTACAATCAATCTTAGCATTAACTGTGTTCAAGAAAGGTCTACCAAAAATAATGCGACAAAAGTCATCTTGTGGGGAACCAAGAACAAGAAAATCAGTAGGATATTTTACTTTCCCACACAAGACTTCAACATCTCTAACAATCCCGAATGGTGATATGGTGTCTCTATTAGCAAGTTTAATAGTAACATATATTTCTTCTAACTCTGCGGGTGCTATGTCATTCATAATTTCTTGATATAAAGTGTAAGGAATAGCACTCACACTAGCACCCATGTCACATAAACCATGATAACAGTAATCTCCTATTTTAACTGAGATAACAGGCATGCCAACAACATGTCTATGATTATCTTTTCTATCAGGTTTAGCAATTCTAGCAGCTTCATCACAGAAGTAAATAACATGCCCATCCATGTCTTCCTCTAAGAGATCTTTAACCATAGCAATGCTAGGTTCTACTTCATTTGTTCATCAGGTTTAGGTGTTCTAATAAAGCTTTTATTAACCACAGTTGAAACTTTAGCATCTTCCTTTATCCTAACAGGGAAAGGTGGTTTCTCAATATAAGCAGAAGGGACAACTGGATCAACATTATAAAGTATAGTTTCTTCCTTAACTGGTACTGGTTTTTTAAATTTTTTTTAATAGGTGGGTGATATTTTAACCACTTCTCTTTAGGGAGATCAACATGAGTAGCAAATGATTCACAAAAGGAGGCTCCTATCTCAGAGTCAAGTCCATATTTAGTGCTAAACTTCTGAAAAGCATCGGTATCCATAAAATATTTAGAACAATCATACTTAAGTTTAATACCTGACTCTTTACCTTCGTCGAGTTCCCAATCTTCAGAGTTGCATTTAATTCTTTCCAAAAGATCCCACCGGAATTCAATAGCCTTCTTCATAAAAGAACCAGCACACGAAGTATCAAGCATGGTTTGATCATTACGAGAAAGCTGAGCATAAAAGTTCTGGATAATAATTTCTCTTGAGAGCTCATGATTGGAGCATGAATATAACATTGACTTAAGCCTCCCCCAAGCTAGAGTGATACTTTCACCTTCACGAGGCCAAAAATTATATATATAATTCCGATCACGATTAACTAGATGCAAAGGATAAATTTTTTGGTGAAATTCCAATTTCAAGCGATTACAATTCCAAGATCCAATATCATCACATAGCCTATACCATGACAATGATTTTCCCTTCAAAGATAAAGGGAAAACCTTTTTCATCACCTCATCTCGGGGTAGATCTGCAAGCTTAAACAATCCATATATTTGTTTCACATATATCAAGTGCATATCAGGATGTTTTGTTCCAACTCCTGCATAAGGATTAGCTAGCAGTTGTTCTATCATACCCGAAGGAATTTCATATTCAATATTTTCAGTAGGTGCAATAGGTTGAGGGGTAGCTAATTGTGGTTCCGGACGAGGTGAAGATACCCCAAACAAACCCCTCAAAGGATTGTTTTCCATAGTAACAAGTGACAATAAATTTCAGCACACTATATAAATGTTTCCTTACCGAATTCCACTTACCAAAGGGGCTCCACTCCCCGGCAACGGCGCCAGAAAATAGCCTTGATGACCCATAAGTATAGGGGATCAATTGTAGCTCTTCTCGATAAGTAAGAGTGTCGAACCCAACGAGAAGCAGAAGGAAATGACAAGTAGTTTTCAGTAAGGTAATGTCTGCAAGTGCTGAAATTGTAAGTAGCGTCGTAGTTTGATAGCAAGATAATTTATAACAAGAAAGTAATGATAGTAGTAACAAAAGTGCAGCAAGGTAGCCCAATCCTTTTGAGGCAAAGGACAGACCAAAACGGTCTCTTATGATAAGCAAAGTGTTCTTGAGGGTACACGGGAATTTCATCTAGACGCTTTCATCATGTTGGTTTGATTTGTGTTCGCTACTTTGATAATTTGATATGTGGGTGGACCGGTGCTTAGGTGTTTTTATTACTTGAACAGAACTCCTACTTATGATTAATCCTCCCGCAAGCATCCGCAACTACGAGAAAAGTATTAAGAATAAATTCTAACCATAGCATTAAACTCTAGGATCCAATCGGTCCCTTACGGAACAGCGCATAAACTGGGGTTTAAGTTTCTATCACTCTCGCAACCCACCATCTAATTGATACTCCACAATGCATTCCCTTAGGCCCAAAATATGGTGAAGTGTCATGTAGTCGACATTCACATGACACCACTAAGGGAATCACAACATACATACTATCAAAATATTGAACGAATATCAAATTCACATGATTACTTGCAACATGATTTCTCCCGTGACCTCAAGAACAAAAGTAACTACTCATAAATGGTAAACATGCTCATGATCAGAGGAGTATTAAATAGCATAATGGATCTAAACATATAATCTTCCACCAAATAAACCATATAGTAATCAACTACAAGATGTAATCAACACTGCTAGTCACCCACAAGCACCAATCTATAGTTCCGGTAACAAGATTGAATACACGAGATGAACTAGGGTTTGAGATAAGATGGTGTTGTTGGAGATGTTGATGGAGATTGCCCTCCCCAAGATGGGAGAGTTGTTGGTGTGACGATGATTTCCCCCTTCGGGAGGGAAGTTCCCCCGGTGGAATCGCTCCGTCGGAGGGCAAAAGTGCTCCTGCCCAAGTTCCGCCTCGAGACGGCGGCGTTCTGTCCCGAAAGCCTTATTTTTATTTTTTTTCTAGGTCAAAATGACTTATATACCAGAAGATGGGCACCGGAGGTGGGCCGAGGAGGCTACTACCCACCAGAGCGCGCCTGGGCTGCCTGGCGCGCCAAGGTGGGTTGTGCCCACCTGGTGGCCGCCCTCAGGTACTTTTTGGCTCCAATAATATACAAAATCTCCGTGAAGTTTCAGCTTGTTTGGAGTTGTGCAGAATAGGTAGCCTGACGTAGCTTTTTCAGGTCCAGATTTCCAGCTCCCAGAATTCTCTCTCTTGGTGTGTACCTTGCAAATTATGAGAGAAAAGGCATTAGAATTACTCCAAAAAGCATTATTAAGGATAAAAAAATCATAAATAACAGCAAGAAAACATGATGCAAAATGGACGTATCAGGCGCCAATATAGTCTTTTCTTGTGCCGCCTCATTGGCGGTGGCGACGCTGCCGATTTGGCGAAGAAGGTACCCTTGAGTACGTCCATCTTGGTTTCGTGATCTACAGGGACGTCCATGGCTCGATGTCCTATCTTCATGCTGATCATTCTGGCCAGAGAGGTTATGGTCAGCAGGATATGTTCGCGGGACGGTGGTGGCAACTTTACTTTGCAGTTTGGTCCTTCGACCTAGTCTTGGTAACACAAGTGTGGCCTTCGGTTTTTGCGTGTGGCGTGTCTTGGATATCCAACTCTTCCAGCAATTAGGGTTTGCTCTCCAGCGCGGTTATCTGGCAGGGCCATGGCCTTGATGACTTACCGTCCACTATCAACAACGGCGTGCTAGCTACAACAATGGAGTGCATGCGACAACGCTCCATATGCCCTTTTTGAGGGGTTGAAATAGTTGACCTAGGGATGCCACTTTTTATTACCTTTTCTGTGGTGTTTATAGTATTTGTTAGTTAATAGATCTGAATGTTTTCAGGAAAAAAATCAACCATCACATGTCACAAAAAGACATGCATTATAGGCCAATGAAATTATACATAGGACGGATCCTTACACTCCATCTTGTGAGGCCTTCCCTTCTATACCTGCAATGGCGAGGACACTCTACCCTTCAGGATCTACTAATGAGCATGTGGATTTGCCTCTCTTCTATCTGCCACTCAGACAACCTGTAGTGGGAAGGGGGACCCCGCTGCCTTAGCTTCGTCTCGTAATTTATCTTATGTTTTTCTTTCTCCCAGAGGCATTGCTTCATCTTTGAGCTAGTCTTCCGGGCTCCGATCCTCCTTGTGTTCATTCGCTGAGACAAAGTCGAGGGAGTTCAATGTATATTCCTGCCATCTCATTGGGCTGGCAAGGTTGGGGTTCTCATCTTTTGTGCGTGACGTGATTTGGTATGAGATGTTTCAAATTATTTCAAGGGCTTAGGCCCTGTTTGGTTACATGCAGCCATTTTGTCCTCCTTGAACTTGTGGCCTGGCTGAGGTAATACAGGCTCTAAAGCATGTTTTGTACTTTGTTTGGTTGCCTACACTGCATCACGAGGTCATTTATTACATCGCGTTTGGTTGAGGGTTATGGTTGTAAAGACACAAGAACATGGAGTTTGGTTGCTCCTGACCTAATGTTGTGGTCACCTCTTCTCACAAGTGGTGTCAAATAAACACAACGCAGTACAAAATTAACATCGTTTCACTCCTAGCTACTAAACAAATGGTAGTTCGTCCTAGCTACTAAACAAATGGTGGTTTCTCCTATATAATAACAGGTGGCAATACATATTAACAATCATAACTCAATGGGGTAAAAGATTGATGAATTACGATCAAGGTGTAAGTTCACCATCCTTGTCCTCTTCTTGTTCTTATTTAGATCCTTGTGTTATCTCTGTTAGCCCACATTGCCTCACCCACTTCAACTTTTTGCTTTTCCAAGCTTTTCGTCATGTGCCTCCACACCATGACCGGACTGAACAACGCGAGCTGCCACATCTTCCTTCTTCGGCACATACCCATCAAGACCACACTCTAGGATCCAGTTATGAAGAACGCAACATATAAAAAAATACTAACTTGGGTTGGGTAAGGGTGAAATGACATCGGACCATGTATCTTAAATCTATTCTTCAAAGCACAAAATGGCATCTCAACTGTAATTCTTAGGCCAGAGTGTCTGAGATTGATCAATTCCTTGGTAGTCTTAGGATAGTTCCTAAAAGAGAACTCATTGAGATGGTACCTGATTTTCTTGAATGGTGGAGGAGCCCCAGGCTGACATGCATATTTAACACCCCCTAGGTAGAATTTACCATCAGGGATATTATCCCATCAGTCGATCCATGTTGCCAGCAAGAATGTTAGCATCATGGGCTAATCCTTCCCAACCTGCTACTACATATGTGCACTGGAGATCGAAATCAACAACATCAAACATATTATGGGTTGTGTAGTTTCTTCTACCTGTTGCGGCCTTTGACTTGAGCACTCTAGCAATCACTCGAGTGTCATCTATTGCACCAATACAGTCCTGTCGTGGCTTGAAAAAATTGTATGGCTCATCAATACAAGCATATAATTCGAAGAACTAACAGGGAGTACTACTCGCCTTCAAATAAGATACCATTAGTAGCTCATGCATATCTTTGTAGGAGTTTGACAAGTAGGTCCCTTGGTCATCTCTCCAATTCCATACAAGACTTGCTTGAAATACCAGGGAATTGTCTCACTTGATCTTCTGAACGTGTTGTGGATCACTTTGACCCTCTGGTTAGGACGTACAACATGAAGAAATATTGCTACTTTCTCTTCCACATGGGTGTGCATGTTATCTTCTAGCAACCCCCTTTTCCTAAACATCTCCACAAGCTTAGCAAAAGTGTCTATTCTCATTCGAAGCATCTTCATAGCCTCTACATCGCTACTCTTGTAGATGTAGTTCAGATTTGCCATCCTCTTTCTATCTTGGACTAATATTGGACCATGGCTAATAACCGGCCTGTAACTGCGATGAACCGCTCTCATGTGGACCAACATGACTCATGCCTGAATCAAAGTTATGAGTGTTGATACCTGAACTAGTAGCTTCATTTGTCCGTCCTAGTGAAATCGATGTTGCGGTTAGTAACGGACAAATCAACCGTAAACCCTACCTAATGACCTAATAGTGGAGGGATGAAGGGTGGTTGTATGCTACTTACAACCATTGGAGACGATGATGACGACCCAGTCATGTCGGAGATGACGTTGGCGATATGGAGACGGGGATGAAGGGGATGAGCATGGCTAATAACCGGCCTGTAACTGCGATGAACCGCTCTCATGTGGACCAACATGACTCATGCCTGAATCAAAGTTATGAGTGTTGATACCTGAACTAGTAGCTTCATTTGTCCGTCCTAGTGAAATCGATGTTGCGGTTAGTAACGGACAAATCAACCGTAAACCCTACCTAATGACCTAATAGTGGAGGGATGAAGGGTGGTTGTATGCTACTTACAACCATTGGAGACGACGATGACGACCCACTCATGTCGGAGATGACGTTGGCGATATGGAGACGGGGATGAAGGGGATGAGCATGGCTAATAACCGGCCTGTAACTGCGATGAACCGCTCTCATGTGGACCAACATGACTCATGCCTGAATCAAAGTTATGAGTGTTGATACCTGAACTAGTAGCTTCATTTGTCCGTCCTAGTGAAATCGATGTTGCGGTTAGTAACGGACAAATCAACCGTAAACCCTACCTAATGACCTAATAGTGGAGGGATGAAGGGTGGTTGTATGCTACTTACAACCATTGGAGACGACGATGACGACCCACTCATGTCGGAGATGACGTTGGCGATATGGAGACGGGGATGAAGGGGATGAGCATGGCTAATAACCGGCCTGTAACTGCGATGAACCGCTCTCATGTGGACCAACATGACTCATGCCTGAATCAAAGTTATGAGTGTTGATACCTGAACTAGTAGCTTCATTTGTCCGTCCTAGTGAAATCGATGTTGCGGTTAGTAACGGACAAATCAACCGTAAACCCTACCTAATGACCTAATAGTGGAGGGATGAAGGGTGGTTGTATGCTACTTACAACCATTGGAGACGACGATGACGACCCAGTCATGTCGGAGATGACGTTGGCGATATGGAGACGGGGATGAAGGGGATGAGCATGGCTAATAACCGGCCTGTAACTGCGATGAACCGCTCTCATGTGGACCAACATGACTCATGCCTGAATCAAAGTTATGAGTGTTGATACCTGAACTAGTAGCTTCATTTGTCCGTCCTAGTGAAATCGATGTTGCGGTTAGTAACGGACAAATCAACCGTAAACCCTACCTAATGACCTAATAGTGGAGGGATGAAGGGTGGTTGTATGCTACTTACAACCATTGGAGACGACGATGACGACCCAGTCATGTCGGAGATGACGTTGGCGATATGGAGACGGGGATGAAGGGGATGAGCATGGCTAATAACCGGCCTGTAACTGCGATGAACCGCTCTCATGTGGACCAACATGACTCATGCCTGAATCAAAGTTATGAGTGTTGATACCTGAACTAGTAGCTTCATTTGTCCGTCCTAGTGAAATCGATGTTGCGGTTAGTAACGGACAAATCAACCGTAAACCCTACCTAATGACCTAATAGTGGAGGGATGAAGGGTGGTTGTATGCTACTTACAACCATTGGAGACGACGATGACGACCCACTCATGTCGGAGATGACGTTGGCGATATGGAGACGGGGATGAAGGGGATGAGCATGGCTAATAACCGGCCTGTAACTGCGATGAACCGCTCTCATGTGGACCAACATGACTCATGCCTGAATCAAAGTTATGAGTGTTGATACCTGAACTAGTAGCTTCATTTGTCCGTCCTAGTGAAATCGATGTTGCGGTTAGTAACGGACAAATCAACCGTAAACCCTACCTAATGACCTAATAGTGGAGGGATGAAGGGTGGTTGTATGCTACTTACAACCATTGGAGACGACGATGACGACCCACTCATGTCGGAGATGACGTTGGCGATATGGAGACGGGGATGAAGGGGATGAGCATGGCTAATAACCGGCCTGTAACTGCGATGAACCGCTCTCATGTGGACCAACATGACTCATGCCTGAATCAAAGTTATGAGTGTTGATACCTGAACTAGTAGCTTCATTTGTCCGTCCTAGTGAAATCGATGTTGCGGTTAGTAACGGACAAATCAACCGTAAACCCTACCTAATGACCTAATAGTGGAGGGATGAAGGGTGGTTGTATGCTACTTACAACCATTGGAGACGACGATGACGACCCAGTCATGTCGGAGATGACGTTGGCGATATGGAGACGGGGATGAAGGGGATGAGCATGGCTAATAACCGGCCTGTAACTGCGATGAACCGCTCTCATGTGGACCAACATGACTCATGCCTGAATCAAAGTTATGAGTGTTGATACCTGAACTAGTAGCTTCATTTGTCCGTCCTAGTGAAATCGATGTTGCGGTTAGTAACGGACAAATCAACCGTAAACCCTACCTAATGACCTAATAGTGGAGGGATGAAGGGTGGTTGTATGCTACTTACAACCATTGGAGACGACGATGACGACCCAGTCATGTCGGAGATGACGTTGGCGATATGGAGACGGGGATGAAGGGGATGAGCATGGCTAATAACCGGCCTGTAACTGCGATGAACCGCTCTCATGTGGACCAACATGACTCATGCCTGAATCAAAGTTATGAGTGTTGATACCTGAACTAGTAGCTTCATTTGTCCGTCCTAGTGAAATCGATGTTGCGGTTAGTAACGGACAAATCAACCGTAAACCCTACCTAATGACCTAATAGTGGAGGGATGAAGGGTGGTTGTATGCTACTTACAACCATTGGAGACGACGATGACGACCCAGTCATGTCGGAGATGACGTTGGCGATATGGAGACGGGGATGAAGGGGATGAGCATGGCTAATAACCGGCCTGTAACTGCGATGAACCGCTCTCATGTGGACCAACATGACTCATGCCTGAATCAAAGTTATGAGTGTTGATACCTGAACTAGTAGCTTCATTTGTCCGTCCTAGTGAAATCGATGTTGCGGTTAGTAACGGACAAATCAACCGTAAACCCTACCTAATGACCTAATAGTGGAGGGATGAAGGGTGGTTGTATGCTACTTACAACCATTGGAGACGACGATGACGACCCACTCATGTCGGAGATGACGTTGGCGATATGGAGACGGGGATGAAGGGGATGAGCATGGCTAATAACCGGCCTGTAACTGCGATGAACCGCTCTCATGTGGACCAACATGACTCATGCCTGAATCAAAGTTATGAGTGTTGATACCTGAACTAGTAGCTTCATTTGTCCGTCCTAGTGAAATCGATGTTGCGGTTAGTAACGGACAAATCAACCGTAAACCCTACCTAATGACCTAATAGTGGAGGGATGAAGGGTGGTTGTATGCTACTTACAACCATTGGAGACGACGATGACGACCCACTCATGTCGGAGATGACGTTGGCGATATGGAGACGGGGATGAAGGGGATGAGCATGGCTAATAACCGGCCTGTAACTGCGATGAACCGCTCTCATGTGGACCAACATGACTCATGCCTGAATCAAAGTTATGAGTGTTGATACCTGAACTAGTAGCTTCATTTGTCCGTCCTAGTGAAATCGATGTTGCGGTTAGTAACGGACAAATCAACCGTAAACCCTACCTAATGACCTAATAGTGGAGGGATGAAGGGTGGTTGTATGCTACTTACAACCATTGGAGACGACGATGACGACCCAGTCATGTCGGAGATGACGTTGGCGATATGGAGACGGGGATGAAGGGGATGAGCATGGCTAATAACCGGCCTGTAACTGCGATGAACCGCTCTCATGTGGACCAACATGACTCATGCCTGAATCAAAGTTATGAGTGTTGATACCTGAACTAGTAGCTTCATTTGTCCGTCCTAGTGAAATCGATGTTGCGGTTAGTAACGGACAAATCAACCGTAAACCCTACCTAATGACCTAATAGTGGAGGGATGAAGGGTGGTTGTATGCTACTTACAACCATTGGAGACGACGATGACGACCCAGTCATGTCGGAGATGACGTTGGCGATATGGAGACGGGGATGAAGGGGATGAGCATGGCTAATAACCGGCCTGTAACTGCGATGAACCGCTCTCATGTGGACCAACATGACTCATGCCTGAATCAAAGTTATGAGTGTTGATACCTGAACTAGTAGCTTCATTTGTCCGTCCTAGTGAAATCGATGTTGCGGTTAGTAACGGACAAATCAACCGTAAACCCTACCTAATGACCTAATAGTGGAGGGATGAAGGGTGGTTGTATGCTACTTACAACCATTGGAGACGACGATGACGACCCAGTCATGTCGGAGATGACGTTGGCGATATGGAGACGGGGATGAAGGGGATGAGCATGGCTAATAACCGGCCTGTAACTGCGATGAACCGCTCTCATGTGGACCAACATGACTCATGCCTGAATCAAAGTTATGAGTGTTGATACCTGAACTAGTAGCTTCATTTGTCCGTCCTAGTGAAATCGATGTTGCGGTTAGTAACGGACAAATCAACCGTAAACCCTACCTAATGACCTAATAGTGGAGGGATGAAGGGTGGTTGTATGCTACTTACAACCATTGGAGACGACGATGACGACCCACTCATGTCAGAGATGACGTTGGCGATATGGAGACGGGGATGAAGGGGATGAGCATGCAACGGTGCCGAAGATCTAAGTCATTGCCACCACCGCTGCCGGTACCGCAAATCGAAGTCGCGGCTGATGCTGAGATTGAGGCTGGATTGGTCCTCCCGCTAGAGGTGAGAGAGTAAATGGATGTGAGATTCTACATTTTACCGCCATCCCGCGCCTGCAGATTTGGGTCTCCCGTCATCTCTATGCATGCACCGAAGCATATGTCGTTTCCCATTTTGCGCCCGCGACAGCCTGGCTTGTCGAAAACGGCCTATTTGTGTGTTTCTAGCGAGTTAGGCTCTGGGATGCTTTGAAATTTGTGCATATGCGGGCCAGTCCCTCGTCTGAGCAAGCAAACTTTTTTTTGCATCCACTCGGCATGCTTGGCACGGTGATGCAACATACCAAACAACCTCTTAATTCGCCATGATTGTGGCTCTGGCGCACTGGTCCACAGGGGCACGTGCACCAAAACTTCTCGATTGTGGTCGACAAGGTCGGGCCGGTTCGGAAGAGGAGCGACGACAACAATGCATCGGCGGTGGTGGTCGTTCGGTAGTTCAAGGTCCTCTGTTCATTTCATTCATGTTTAAAGTTGTTGTATTTCGGATGAACCTTTATAATGAATCATATCCTTTCCTAGAAAAGTTATACGTTGGACATGCCAGCAGTTCCTCTTTGGACGGCTTTAAAATCCCGGGTCCATTCCATAGTACGCGTAGCACAAAACACTGCTGATCCCTAAAGTAGTCTCACACGGGCAGGCGAACCATCGTCCAGCACGAACACGTACACCTGTCTTATGCCAAACTCGAAATCGGCGCCTGGGCACGCGGAAGCGGCAGGGCACCACAGTGTCCACCATGCGGCCTCACATGGCCACGGCCTCCACCAGATAATTTAGAGATAAGATCTGGCCGTGTAGTTTATCAGTGGCACAGCGGCAGGCACTGTGGATCCGACAGTGCACGGCACATGGAGACGATAGAGAACCCTCGCTTGTTTTATGGGGCAGGCGGGCAGCAGCGGATCGTTCACTTAACTTGGGCCGCAACATCGTGCAATCAAGACGCTGTGACTCGTGTCCCTGTCGTGCCGCTGCGCTCCTTGACCCCGGTCTGACCATGATTGATTCTCTCCCTCTCTCGTTTTTCCTGGTGAGAAATTGACCATGATTGACCGGAGGCATGGAACGGAAGAGCTAGTCTGCTACCCTTCATCCTGAATTACTTCTGGCGAAAATGAATAAGACCGAGCTAGGGAGTACTAAACATGAGTACACCGTATCTATCTATCATCTCCTGTTGAAAAAAAAATTCTTTCTATCATCTTTACGGCCTCTGAAACAAACCAGGCAGCGCTAGTACGGAGAGAAAATATCCAAGGATTTAAGGGTGCGGATCTGTGGATGCGGCCAAGCCACATTTCAAGGTTGTTTCTTCTTGGTGTGGAGTGCAAGCGAGTTCCTTCTCCTTCTTGTCTTGGGTTGCATAATAATCATTTCCTTTCTGCCCGCTTCCATGGCTGTCTTGATCAGCGGATGCAATCTGATATGCGACGAGGGGCAGGGGTCGCATGGCTTCCGGCGCATGCACATGCACACATGGCCACCATGTGTCAGTTGAGGTTGATGCATGCACATGCAGACGACAGGATCGCCATCTCCAAGCCTGTCGTCGGTGCCGCGCGCCTCGCGCCGTCCGTCGCACGTTCGAGGGCCCAGATTGACGGTGGCATTCCTGCAAATACGGGCGTGCCTCGAGGCTGTTTAGACGAGGAGCTGGCCTATAAAGTCCGGCCGTGCTGCTCCGTTCGTCTCATCCAAAACTGAGAGCCAGTGAGCTTGAAGGAGCTCGGAGCGGCAAATCAAAGAAGAAGAAGAGTGAGAGAGAGACCAGGAAGGAGGACGACGCGATGCGCTGTGCCGTGGTGCTGCTGCTCGTCTTCGCGGCGGCGCGCGCCGCCGCGGTCGTCACCGACGGTGAGACACCTCTGCTCGGTCATGTACCCTCAGTTAGTGAGCTACAGTACTTGTCGCCGCATGATTTGGTTTGCAGGAGTACATGCTGATTAAGAGAAGTGCAGGATGTCATGCCTTTTTCCCTTCTTTCTTGCTCGTTCTTGTTGTCTTCTTCGTGTCATATTCACTGTGCTTCCTTGAGGCGCTCTACTTTCATTGGTTCTTCGTAAATCTGAATGCCCGGATTTGGAGCGACCAGTAGTAATATATAGTTAGTTTTTTTTTTTGAGAAGTAATATAACTAGTTCGTCGTCAAGTATCGTACTACTGCTATGTTCAGACTTCTTAAAGGTTACTGCTGATGACTTTGAGATCCTCAGATTAACATACGTAGTACTCCCTCCATCCGGAAATACATAATAGAGAGCACGTTAGGCGAATCACCGACAAGAGATTTTTCTTTCATGAAAATGGGAAGAGTACTTGACCCGGTCTCACAGGCAAGCGAGTCGTTACATGGTTGACCCACATGCATTAAGGACCATCTTGTGATCACAAACCGATCTGGTTAGGTATGGCACCATGCATGCATCAAGGATCTTGTTTGTAGAAAATGATTCTGGTTCGCTGTCATGTGCATGGTGCGTGAACTCGATCGTGGTCTGATTTTATTGACGTAGGGTATAACTGTCGGCCCACCCTCACATGGCAACGCATCTTCCTCGCATGTGTGCGTGGGCCACCTTTTCGATTTGAAACCAGTAAACGCGGTCTCCATGCACGTTCACCGTCCAAATGATCTATTTTTCTTTGTATAACTAAATACACATTAAGTACTTGATGTATATACTAACCCTAAGGAAAGTACGTAGTGTACTGGCAGTAGCGTGTGCAGAAACCGCCGCAGATCCCTGCAGCTACACCATGTGCATGCTCGCTCGATGAAGTGGGAAGTGAATGCGCCTGGCCTGGCACCCTCTCAGCTTACACTACGACGCCTGTCTGTCGGTGGCTGTTAAACGCAGCATGAGTTGGGGAGACAGCCCTGCGTGCTCCATCATCGTTGCAGCTTGCTTTCCTTTTCCAGCTCCAGCAGTAATGGCGCAGGCTCAGTGAAACACCAGAACTAAGACAAAAGTTACCTGCTGCAATTTATTTATTACATTCTTACTTAATCTTACTCGACTAAGACATGGTTAATTCTCAATCGACGTTATACTCGTGAGATCCATGCGGAATTTTCTTTTCAGTTTTTTGTTTTCTTCCTTATATCATTTGATATCATTTGACTGAGACTTCGTTAAGTCTCAGTTGAGACCTAGCCACATCCATTTATTTACTCTGATGGGTTGGTGCATGCAGGGCTCCTCCCGAATGGCAACTTCGAGTCGGGTCCGGCCAAGTCGGAGCTGGTGAACGGCACGGTGGTGAAGGGCGGCAAGGCGATCCCCAAGTGGGAGACGTCGGGCTTCGTGGAGTACATCGAGTCCGGGCACAAGCAGGGCGACATGCTGCTGGTGGTGCCGCAGGGCGCCTACGCCGTCCGCCTCGGCAACGACGCCTCCATCCTCCAGCGCATCCCCGTCGCCCGGGGCTCCTACTACGCCATCACCTTCAGCGCCGCCCGCACCTGCGCGCAGGCCGAGCGCCTCAACGTCTCCGTCAGCCCCGAGTCCGGCGTGCTCCCCATGCAGACCATCTACGGCAGCAACGGCTGGGACTCCTACGCCTGGGCCTTCAAGGCCAAGCTCGACGTCGTGGAGCTCGTCATCCACAACCCGGGCGTCGAGGAGGACCCCGCCTGCGGCCCGCTCATCGACGCCGTCGCCATCCGCACGCTCTACCCGCCCACGCTCTCCAAGGGCAACATGCTCAAGAACGGCGGCTTCGAGGAGGGCCCCTACTTCCTCCCCAACGCCTCCTGGGGCGTGCTCGTGCCGCCCAACATCGAGGACGACCACTCCCCGCTCCCCGCCTGGATGATCATGTCCTCCAAGGCCGTCAAGTACGTCGACGCCGCGCACTTCAAGGTGCCCGAGGGCGCGCGCGCCGTCGAGCTCGTTGGCGGCAAGGAGAGCGCGCTCGTCCAGGAGGTGCGCACCGTGCCCGGCTGGGCATACCGCCTCTCCTTCGCCGTCGGCGACTCTGCCGACGGCTGCAAGGGCTCCATGGTGGCCGAGGCCTACGCCGCGCGCTCCACCCTCAAGGTGCCGTACGAGTCCAATGGCGCCGGCGGCTACAAGCGCGCCGTGCTGGACTTCGTCGCCGTCAGGGACCGCACCCGGGTGGTCTTCCAGAGCGCCTTCTACCACATGAAGGCCGACGGCACCCTCTGCGGGCCCGTCATCGACGACGCCAAGCTCGTCGGCCTGCGCAAGAAGCCATCCGCACGTCGCCTCATGCTCTAATTAAGCTAGCCCCGCTGCCACGTCTTACTACAAACAATATATGCAAGCACACGGCGCCGGATCGGAGTGAGTAGTATTTATTGCTAGGCTTTTGGTGTGCCAACCGGGTGAGTATATGTGTGTGAGTTTGCCGTTGTCCGCCGTGCTTATACTTGCGGTTGCCCGGCGCTTGTTATTTTTGTTTCTTTCATGCCAATCAACAAAGAAAAGGGTCATGCTATGGCTTGGCCTGACGGAGGGTCACATTATCATCACATCACATAGGCCAGAATCAGGTGATGCAAGGCGCAATTCAATGGCAAATGCATGTTACTATTTCTCATTGAGAGAAGTTCATATTACAACCTCGAACAACCACCAGTCTAACATATAACTCTGAACTGCCAAACCGTTTATTTTACAACGTTAAACTACCAAAACCGGACAAAAAATAACCCTGCACGTGTCTGGCCATGGAGCTTCTTTGCATTAGTAAATCTATCTATCATAGGCGTAACA
This sequence comes from Triticum aestivum, assembly GCF_018294505.1. Classification (NCBI taxonomy): domain Eukaryota; kingdom Viridiplantae; phylum Streptophyta; class Magnoliopsida; order Poales; family Poaceae; genus Triticum; species Triticum aestivum. The sequence goes on from NC_057814.1 coordinate 563,793,065, forward strand.
ATACCTGAATCGGTGGCGGGCGTGACTTACAACCTTCCTCTGACAAGGATGTAGAGACGGAAGTTCTTTGCAAGATGAGACAATCAATTTGAAGCTGTGACTGTCCCTGCAGCAAGTGGAATAATACCAACACCCACACAGCCACCATGCATGGCATCGTGTGCAGACTGCAGAGTAGCAAGTATGAAACAGAGTTGCATTATATTCTACAAGCATCTACCAGATTTAGGTTCGAAGAGATATGGCGAGCATGAAAAACAGGCTAACCACTAAGAGATTGTGATGTTAGGCTCACAACTGAAATTTGTAGTGCCCAACACAAAATTTCAAGATAGTGGGCTCTAAACACAATTGCAGTCCTCAATTTCACGTACGTTTCGTCCTTCACAACTTACCATGTTTTGCCATGTCACACCACCAGGGCACTACACACTGCCCTTATACTCAATCTGGGAAAATTTCAACAAGTTTTGCTGAATAGAAAAAGATGGTATGAAAATTCAAATCCAGATCCATTTGGCTCAAAATGTGACCAAAAAATGAAGGTGCCCAGAATTTTGTGATGCACCCGGGGCCGAGGTAGTTCACAGTAATATCTACGGAAGAAGAGAACACAGGAGCCAATATGAACCAAAAAGGGAAAACGCGAAACAGATAGCCGCGGCCGGACCGGGATCATGGCATGCCCGTGCGTGTGATGCTTCACATGGACTTGAGAGCATCTCCAATAGCCGCCCAACGCGCCGCGAGCTAAAAACTACTTTGCCGCGCGTCCTTTGTCTCGTTTGGCGCGGCCGGCAGCGCTAGCTCCAACAAGCGCGCTAAAATGCAACGCGCGCGCCGCTCCAGCAGCGCGCGCGACTCACCGGGGCATATGCCATATATTGCATTTTGGACACAAAATGGATTTCAAACATTCAAAATGCAATGAACATGGCATATAAATTTCACACAAACAAGTTTATGAATAAAAGTTCATGCCCACAAGTTTCAAAATCATACCCACAAGTTCATCCAACCAAGTTCAAAATGCAAACCAAGTTTATGACACAAATGAAAGACACATCAAGCCTTGTCCTCGTCTTCTTCCTCATCTTCCGAAGACGATTCTTCCTCCTCCGAAGATGATTCTTCCTCCTCCTCCTCCGAATCATTGTCGTGCACCGCATCACGTGAAGCTCGGACGGTGTTGGCCCGCCCATGGCGGACGGAGGTGCACCCATGCCTCCCATGAGAGAAGCAAAACTCATGCCTCCCATGGCGGCCATGGCGCCGCGGGGGGGGGGGGGGGGGTGCTCCAAAGCCACCAATGCCTCCCATGGTCTCCATGGTAGCTCCAAAGCCACCCATGGAACCTAAGCCGCCCACGGTAGCTCCGAAGCCACCCATGCATCCCATGGCGCCAAGGCCACCGCCACCCATTATGCGAATCATGGCTCTTTTTTGAATCAAGACTTCTTCACGGGCAAGATTGACATACTCCTTTTGTGCCTTATTGAGGACAGATGTGTCCAAGAAGAACAAGTGCTTCTCCCATACCAACAATCTAGTTCGCTCCTCATTGCTCACCTTCCTCTCCTCCAAAGCCACCTTCCTCTCCTCGGCCGCCACCCTTCTCTCCTCGGTCGCGGCATCTTGGTTCCTTGTCATTTTCCTCACCTCGTTGGCTTGTTTTCTTGCCTTAACAATAGCTTCCATAGCATTTTTGAGCTCATCATCTCCTTTCCTCTTCTTCTTTTCTTTTGCGTCTTTCTTACACCCATCCGGTCGTTTTGGCTTCGAGTATGAAACCGAGTTGGGTGTGGGGCTTCTCTTGCCGTCATCACTTGATACATCACCCTCCTTCTCATCATCATCCAACTCAATTGTTCGCTTGCGTTTGTTCCTCAAATCCAAATCATCCAAATCATCACGCTTCTTCCATTTCTCATCATCCTTCAACACGTCATAGCAATGAGCCAAGGTAAATGGCCTTCCTTTCTTGATCTTCCCCTTCTTGGTCCTCTTCTCCTCTCCTTTGAACAAGGTTTTGTGCAATGTTGAACTACATGAAAACAAAACAAGTTAGCACTTCAAACACCAACAACAAGTATGATGAACATGGATGAAATGACAATTACTCTATCGTCCTCATTGGTGCCACTTGGGTTCAACTTGTCAACCGCCTTTTGTGCGGCCGCCCACTTTTGACAATCCTTGTTGATTGTCGACCACCGGGACCGAAGAGATCGCTCGGAGCGGTCAATTCCACTCACGTTGTGAACATCAAAGTGTTCCTTCATCCGGTTTCAATAAGCGTCACTACTTTGATCACCTCCAACGGATGGATCCCTCGACACTTGCAACCAAGTATTGCATAATAAGATGTCTTTGGCATTGGTGTAATTGCCCGCTCTTCCTTTCGGTGCGTCGACAATGCCCTCACCATCCTCGTCCACCTCGAACTCATGGTCATCAAAGTGCATGTCATTGGTTTGAGACCAATGCGAATTGTTGGAGCCAACACCCATAGTTGACATGTATGCATCATCGTTGAGACTACAAAATATATAGAACAATGCAAATAAGCTATCTATATGTATGCATTCAAAAAATAACAAGAAAAAAAAGTTGGGGAATTTTTCTACCTTTGGGGCATATCGTCGAACACATTGTGCGCGTCGGCCGCCGGCTCAACGAGTGAGCTCGCCGGCGCTTCGGTAGCCGCCGCGCCCGTCACACGCCCTGCAAGCTTCTTCCTTGACGCCTTCGAGGTGCCGGAGCCGTCCGCCGCCTTGTTCTTCTTCGCGGATGTCTTGCCCTTCTTCGGCCGCGCCGCATTTGGGAGCTTCTTGGGGGGGGGGGGGGGGGGGGGGGGGGCACGGGGCGGCGCCGGCGCGACGCCACCCGTCGCCGAGGTCATCCGCGACGGCATGAAGAGGCCGCGCGCGAGGCTGATGCTCGGAGGAGCTCCGGCGGAGGCGAGGCCAACGCTCCCCGCGCTAGGGGTTGCGGCGGCAGTGGAGGGGTCGCGGCTGTAGGTGGGGTGAGCGGGGTGCCGGCGCGTTCGTCCATCGGGTCCAGTTCGCCGGCGCCGGCGCGTGGGGCGAAGGTGGCACGGAGGAGAGAGTGCGGCGCGAGCGCTCATGTGTGCCGCGCGCGGAAGCGAGCGCCCCAAATACACAGCGTGTGTTGGCGATTCGGACCACGTACCAAATTCCATATGCCGCGCGCGGTTATTGCGCGCCCGCTGGAGCCACTCTACCGGTTGTGCGCGCGCTAAAATGGCCAAATTTGCGGCGCGGCGCTTGTTTAGCGCGGTTGTTGGAGATTCTCTGGCTGGCTGCAGCCTGCAGGTGGCCTATTCGGCGTTCTTTCGTGGTGCCGGCCGTGCCGGATTTTGTCCTTCGTAGCTCTCCATCAGAATCGGAGCTGCGCTGCTTGGTCGTGGATGGCTGAGTTTGGTGTGGATCTTTATACAACTACACGCGGCCTCTGCAGTGCAGGTTGAGTCAGTGATCGCTTATGAGTTATGACAAAGCCGGAGTCGTTTACTTAGTGTTTAGGGATAGTGATGACGCCTCTAGGAGAGAAGTGATGAACTTTGATCGTGCAATGAACTTTGATCGTGCATGTGGTCTCGGCGAGGTCCTCTTTGGAATGTGTGCCGCTCAACGGTTGTAATGGGTTTTCTCGGTTTTTCATAAGAAACTGGGCAATCTGCTTTTCGCTCGGTTCTACCTAATTAATTGCGCAGCTTTTCTCTTCTTAACGAATGCAGAAATTCTGCCATTTCAAAAAAACACACAGAAAAAAGGGCTTCTTCGCCGACTGCTACGGTGCTACCGGCGCTACTGTGGTGTGCGTTCACACGGAAGATCAACTGCAAGAGTTAAAGACCAGATGGTCTTCACTTCCCATAATTAACTGGTCTCAGCTAACTACTGGAATCCATGAGTAGCACGTGTCTGATCATGGAGCTCTCTGTATTAGTAAGGGCGCGTTCGGATTTCCTCATCTCTGCGGCTCCGCGCCGGAGCGGAGTGGCAATCCTGTTTTAATTTACAGAGCTGGTAAAATGCAGCTCCGCGCGCTCCGCTCCGTGAAGAGATGCCGAACAGGCGCTAAATCTAGCTACCATTAGGTGTAACAATACCTAAATTGGTGGCGGGCGTGACTGACAACCTTCCTCTGACAAGGATGTAGAGACCAAAGTTCATTGCAAGATGAGACAATCAATTTGAAGCTGTGACTGTCCCTGCATTTTCTTTATCTGAGCAAGTGGAATAATACCCACACCCACACAGCCACCATGGCATCGTGTGCTATTGATCGGTGGTCAAGCGCCCAGCAGAGTAGCAAGTATGAAACAGAGTTGCATTCTACAAGTCTCTACCGGATTTAGCTTCAAGAGAGATGGCGAGCCTGAAAAACAGGCTAACAACTACTCCCTCCGTCCCATAATATAAGAACGTTTTTGACACTAGTGTAGTGTTAAAAACGTTCTTATATTTTGGGACAGAGGGAGTAAGAGATTGTGATATTAGGCTCACAATTGAAATTTGTAGTGCCCAAGACAAAATTTCAAGATACTGTGCTATAAACACAATTGCAGCCCTTAATTTTCACGTACTTTTCGTCCTTCACATCTTACCATGTTTGGCCATGTCGGACTTCCAGGCATTCAACATGTCACTATGAGCCAGGGCATTTCCTAATCTCATTTAGGTAACTTGTCATGCTCATGCAATCATCTTCGATTAAATGTTTTGATTATACGAAGGTGCGCTAGGGAGATAAAAATTAGGAGCTTCCACTTGACCACTTTGGTTGGACTCTAGGTATGAGCTCACGATAGAGTATAAAGTTAGTTCCCTCTACCCAAGATACTGCTAGTAAAGCCCAAGAGATCAATCTTGTACATTATCGGGTCCTGATACCTCCCGTGCACATAGGCAACGAACTAACAAGAAATCAAATAGGTAATTTACTAGATATGTTCCGCTTTTTATTACACGGAGAAGAAGAGGAACTGACAACTCCTAAACCACGATGGAGAAGAAGAGGAATCAAGAACCCCTAAACCTCAATTGATTTCTTGTCTATCTTATGACGGGAAGTGAGGCATATATAGGAGACTGGGCAGAGAGGTTGGGCACGATGCGACAAGTAGTTCCACCTTAATTTATTTTGAAAATGACATGAAATAGTGGGACACAATGAAGAAGAGGTTTGGTTTTCGAAAAGGAGGCTCACCCCCGGCCTCTGTAACAATGAAGAAGAGGTTACCACCCTACAACAACAAATAATGAAACATTAACGATTCATAAATACATTCTCTACTATTGTTTTTGCTTCATATATAAGACTTCATAAAAACATGATATGAGGGTTGGGAGGTAGGAGCGTTGGGTGAGCACGAAGAGAGGCAGCGATAGCGTGGATCGATTAGGTCATGAGATAATTGCATCGTTGGCTCGTACCAACTAGTGTATGGAATAGAGACAACATCGGAATAGGGAAAATATCAGCTCCTTTTCTTGCCTCGGCTCGGCTGATCAGCAATCCCCTCGTCATTGTTTTCGGCAAAAGTGGCTTTGGCGATAAATCCAGTGGAGGACGCGGACTCTGTCGCATATCGATCCTCACGTGGACCTAGATTTTGCCTTATTAGGGTATCTCCAACGGCAACCCGCCAATTTCCACCCACATCCCTCCGCGGACAGGGGGACCAGTCCGTGGACATGGATGCGGGGGGGCCTCCATCTAACGCTGCACGCATATATTTCAACAACAATCCAAAAAACCGGACGAAATTCGTTCAAACTTGACCGGATTTTCATACAAACTGGACGAAGTTCATGCAAACATAGCGGATTTCATAAAAACATGTCGGAATTCATTAAGGCATCTCCAAGGCGGACCCACAAACCACCCGCATCTTGCAGACAGTGTTGTCCGGAGCGCGGAAGCTATCCAACCCGGACCTATACCGGTCCATGGGGCGGTCCAGACGCGTTTTCTCCCGCATGTTGGAGGCAAAGAGGGGTCGGGCACGATTCTACAGGTTGTTTCACTTTTGAATACATTTTTGACAAGTTTCAATTTTTACCAGGTTTCAAATAGTGAAACTTGATAACCATAGTATTAAGTTTTGCCAAGTTTTACCAAATTCCATTAGAATGCACTCAATTTATAATATGAAGTTTCTATTTAGGGTTTAACATCTAGGGTTTGGCTTTAGTATTTGAAACTTGGTTTAGTATCTCGTCAACTTTTAGTAGCTGAAATTTGATTAAGTTTTACACATGGGCGGACCGAGATCACGACATTATCAGGCGTGAAATCAGCATTGGGAACTGTGCGCGTACGGCGCAAGTTCACGTTACTACCACGTAAGTACTACTCCTATGGACCTCACGTCTGGTCTCATCGATGGAACCAAACACAAGCACATGCACGTGAACGTGTACCGAACCGGGACGACGAGGACAACGACGCGGCCGAGGTCGCGCTTTAGCTGCTGAGCTGCAGTTCGAATCCTTCCATGGATTGGCCTTCAGCATTAGCAACCGGACGCTCAGATGGGCTCAGGCGTTCCTAAGTGTAGGATTTTTTCTTAGCAAACAGATAAGTGGATGACTGAAGCAATCAAGAACTGTGTGCCGTGGCCCCAGCGGCTGTGGCTGGAGGAGGCTCGCGGCCAGCAGCGGCCCGAGTGGCCCAGCTTGAACGAGGAGGGGTCGAGTTCGAGTAGCTGGCGGTCACGAGTTAGCTGGTTCCCCAATCTCCCCTCGCTCGTCGTCGTCGCTTCCTCTGCCGACCGGGGCCCGGACGGAGTACATGCACGTTCACCCGATGGGGGACGACGGGGTCGGCAAGTCGGCGTGCGGCGCGATCAGGCGGTGGTGAGCGAGACCGCTACCGACACGAGCCGTCGCCGTCGCAATGCTTTTTCGGAAAGAAATAGTAAGAGATTAACCAAGTAAGTTTAGTTCACTCGAGTGCATGGTTGTTTCTAAAGAAACCGATTATACAAAGCACGACGAATTCAAAAGGGTCTATTTGTTGCTGGTTATTCAGTGGATGGCTCGATGAATGCTTGGTTGCCTATCTCAACAGCGTGCGAAGAAAGACGCTTTCCATCTTCTTATAACCTGAAATGATTTGGAAAGGGATTATTCTCTATCGTGACGTTGTGGTACACAACTACACGAAAGTGCTCTTGCGATAACGAGCTCACCTGCATCCTTTGCTACAGGAAAATCTGAAAGAATTCGAACAAAAATTTAATAACAAACATTGATGTGTGTTTCGCATGCGTCCAAATTTTTACGATGCAATGATATTTATGGAGGTCTGGACAAAAAAACTACCTTGTATTCACAAATGTGTTCGAAACATGTATTTTAAAAAATATACATCATGTACTTGAAAACGTCCAAAGTGTATCAAAAAAAATATATTTAACGTGTGTGCTAAAAATGTATGTTGTGTACTCACAAAAAGTAGACATGTATTAAAAAGAAAACCGATTAAAACCGACAAAGAAACAAAAAGGAAATTAAAGAAAACCGAGGAATACAAAGAAAACCAAGAGAGAAAGAATAAAACCGAAGAAAACCATAGAAACATACTCCCTCCGTCCCAAAATAAGTGTCTTGAGCTTAGTACAAATTTGTACTAGAGCTAGTACAAAGTTGAGACACTTATTTTGGGACGGAGGGAGTAGAAGACACTGTATAAAGATGGAAACAATAAAAAACAAAGAAAATAGGTGAAAAACAATGAAAAACCAGAGGAAACCCAAAGAAAACGAAAAATGGAACGAGCGAGCGAACTGCAGTTATGTACGTGCGTCAGTGAGCGAATGCGCTGATGGTCTGACCTGGTTCGCTTGCCCGTAGGCGATTCCTAATAGAATCAGTACGGACGAGACATAGCCCTGGCACACTATTTGATTGCGGTGACTATATCTCGCATATAGCAAGCTGAAAGAAGCTCTTGCCTTAAGCATTTACAGTATCAGGCCGGCCCATTAGCTCATACTGAAAAGAAATAGAGACGAAAAAGGGGGGCACACGGGGATATTGATCCGGGCCTTCTGTCTGCTGCTAGACCCTGGCCCTGCTTCGGATTAGTGATAAAGTAGTACGGCGCGACCTATTTGAGGCGAAACGAGCCGGTTTTCTACTAGTTTTTTGTATTTTGCTTTTCTCGTGTTTTTCTTTGTTTTCCTCAGCTTTCTCAGGTTTTTTTCTCTTTCTTTTTTCACTGTTTTCCTTCATTTTTGTTTATTTCTTTCTCGGTTTTCATTGGGTTTTTGCTTTTCTATAAAAAGAAATTATTTCTTATTTTCATCAATTTTCTTTGTTTTCTCTTTGGTTTCGTTGTTTTTCTAATATATTTTTCTAATACATGTTTAGCATTTTTAAGCGCTTGATTAACATTTTTCAAATACCAGATTAACATTTCTTTTAAACATGGTCAACATTTTTTCTATACACATTAATATTATTTTCCCAAATGCTTGACTAACATTTTTCAAATACAAGTTTACTATTTTTTTAATACATGGTCCACATTTTTTATACATATTTAACACTTTTAAATACAAGGTTAACATGTATTGAATACATGTTTAACATTTTTAATTTATACATTTAAATTTTTTCAAATAAAAGTTTAACATTTTTTAATACATGGGCAACATTTTTGCTATACACGTTTACCATTTTTGAAATGCAGGTTTAACTTTTTTTAATACATGGTCAACATTTCTTCTATACATAGTTAATAATTTCAAATGCTTGATTCACATTTTCAAATAATTTTTTGATTATAAAGTTTTTTGGTGAATAGTTCTTTAAATACATGGTCAACTTTATTCACACATTGTATTTTTTGTATACATGCTCAACATTTTTTAATACACATTTAACTTTTTCAAATGCGTGATTAATACTTTTCAAAGAATTATTTAAAGTAAATTTTCTAATATATATGTTTAAATTCTTTTGGAACTTTAAACAAAAGTAAAAACAGAAATGAAAAAGGTGAAAAGACATAAAAAAACAAAGATGTAGCGTCCAGCGCAGCTGGGCTAGCCCATCTGCAGCTGCCTTGACGCGAGGGTTCCCTTGGTCTCGCTACAAGCGAGAGGGGCGCCCCTGTTTGATCGATTATATTTGTTTGTGCGTGTGTGTGTGTTCAGTCTACCGGGTTTGCTCTCATCTCCTCCTTCTGTTTCCCTAAAAAACAAAGAATCTCCTTCATCTGCACTGATCGCCGGAGGAGAAAAAAATGCGGCAAGGCCGGCTCACCAATCTCTATTACGTGTGTGCTTCTATTTGCTCTAATCATTGATTCCTAAACACCCAAACTATATGGCTAGGGTTTTGAATTTTAATATTGCAATAATTGAGAACCGGATTACTGTGTTTATAATTTTTTGACGGTGCTTCACATCTATCTGAGAATTACATTAATATGTTTTTTTTCTAAACAAAAAAGACAGAATGATCCATATCGTTCGATTGCTTAAGTAATTTGTTTTTTCAGATATTAGGGTGATCTTACCATTTTGCGGATCAGCTTTGTGTTCATTGTTCAACTCTATATATTCAACTACTATTTCACGTAAAATGGCTCATTTTGGAAAGTACTTTTACTGCCGGATATTTTGCAAATGGCGCATAAGAGGGGGTTGACATCATGTCAGCGATAGATTCTACGCGACAGGTGGGTAAAGTGAGTTAGAGGCTCGATTCGACAGACCTCTACTTGCTCTGACGATTGGCATGTTCTTTTTTTTTTGCCGGCAGCTGAGCATCTCTGAAGGCTTGACTTGCTGTCCCACTTTCCCGCAATTCAGCCAAAAGACTCCAGAGATTCTACATTAACCGAGAAGCCGTGCGCTTCTTCGGCAGCTGTGTCTAGTATTGCTTGATAATCACACGTATGTGATGGAGATGTCCATGTGGAAAGCGGACTTTTCTTCCTGGGTCCGCCCCTGGTCCACACATGTACACAAGTATCCTGAACGAGTTAAACACCAAGACGACAGTACAGCAGCATGTAGAAGTTCCTAGAATAATAATTCAGATGTAATATTCACAAGAACTAATCATTGAAAATTCAAGTGCCACAATACCACAGCACTGAGAAATTACAGGGACTCTTCATTTATGGTCGTTTATACAACGCGTGAAGAATCGAGAGCCGTTTACGGATGTGTGTACGTGATTATAGCCTACGGCGAGGAATACTTCTGTATGATATTAGGATTGCCCCCCCCCCCCCCCCCCCCCCCGCTTTACATGTTATATGGACACTCCAAGTTTTCTTTGTATTTCATGAGAGAACATTAATTGGCTGTGTGCATCTTAGCTATGCATAAGCCGGGTATAATACTTAAATATTTTAAGTAATAAAGCGCCCCTTTTCAAAAAAGATGAAGCATCGAAATTTTGTGCTTGATTTTTCTTTGTGAGAAAACTTTCAATCTTTTCATCTTCAATCATGACAATACAATGAACATCAGAAATAACAAAAAGTACATCCAGATCCACAGACCACCTAGCGACGAATACAAGCACTGAAGCGAACCGAAGGCGCGTCGCCGTCATCATCCCTCCCTCGCCAGAGCGGGGCGAAACTTGTTGTAGTAGATAGTCGGGAAATTGTCGTGCTAAGACCCCATAAAACCAGTGCAGCAGAGTGCTTGTTGACCCAATGAATTTTGCGGAGTATGCTGAGGCCGATCAGGTGCCCTCCACGAACTGAAACTTGTAGTGCCTAAGACACAATGTCAAGATACTGGGTTCTAAACACAATTGCAGTCCTCACTTTACACGTATCTTTAGTCGTTTACATCTTACCATGTTTGGCCATGTCGAACTACCAGGTATTCAACATGCCACTATAAACTGGGGCGTTTTTCTAAGCTCATTTAAGTAACTTGCCATGCTGATGCAATTATCTTCGACTAAATATTTTTGAGGGAGTATAAAGTTAGCACCCTCTGCCCATGATACTATTAGTAGATAAAAAGCTAACAGGTCTCTGTTAGGATGATCTCCACCGTGTGGGCCCAACGGTTCACCGGGCCCTTAGATCCGTGCCCTGATCGGGGGCGCTCAACCCATTATGGTTGACGGGTCCCTGTCACCTGCACTATATAAAGAGGTGGGGGCCGCGGCTCGCAATACGAGGTTCATCGCGACGCCGTACACCCCACCGACATCCCCTACCGATCTAGGGTTAGTGCAGTGCTGAGAGGAAGCACCGCCACCACTACTCTCTGCCATCACCGGCACCATGGCCGGCACCTGATACGTCTCCAACGTATCTACTTTTCCAAACACTTTTGCCCTTGTTTTGAACTCTAACTTGCATGATTTGAATGGAACTAACCCGGACTGCCGCTGGTTTCAGCAGAATTGCCATGGTGTTATTTTTGTGCAGAAATAAAAGTTCTCGAAATGACCTGAAACTTCACGGAGAATATTTTTGGAATTAATAAAAAATATTGGCGAAAGAATCAACACTAGGGGGCCCACACCCTGTCCACGAGGGTGGAGGGCGCGCCCACCCCCCCTAGGGCGCGCCCCTGCCTTGTGGGCCCCCTGAGGCCCACCGACCTCAAAACTCTATATATTCACGTTCGGGGAGAAAAAAATCAGAGAGAAGGATTCATCGTGTTTTACGATACGGAGCCGCCGCCAAGCCCTAATCTCTCTCAGGAGGGCTGATCTGGAGTCCGTTCGGGGCTCCGGAAAGGCACTACAAAAAAAGACACATCCGTGACATTTTGGGCTGAGAGAATTTTTTTCTGTCTACTTATGACACTTCTATGACGATAATTGTGACAAAATCCGGTATCATCATAGATGTGGTGGGCTCCTACTTCTATGACAAAAAATCATGACAGAAAATGGGCTTTTCGTCCTGGGCGGGGTGGAGACGCAGCTGCATGACATTCTTTGGGCCGTCCATGACGGAAAAAACCGTGGTAGAAGCGAGGGCGAGGAAAATATCGGAGTGTTCCCGGTTACGGTGGGTGGTCGGAGCCGAGCGATGCACGGAGGTTTGCGCGTTTCTCTCATACACGCACGCGCGTGGGTGCGAGTCGTTGGGCTCTAACTGAACCCGAGCGAGGCGTTCGCCTACTGAATCCGAGCGATTGCACTGCAGGCTACGCGTTACTGAACCCGAGCGATCGATCGATGGCTGTTAACTGAACCCGATCGAGCGATTCCTTCGCTACTGCTGCTAACTAAAGCCGATCGATGCTGCCTCTAGATGAACAGTGAGTGTTGCTGGGGGGTTTGGATGAACAGTTCCCGGTGGGGGTGGATGAACAGGACCCCCGTGCTGTTGCCTCTGGATGAACAGGACCCCGATGGATCGAGCCGGTTGGGGCTGGATGAACACGACCCCGTGGATGGCTGGATGAACAGGACCACCCCGTGGAGGGCTGGATGAATAGTAGTCGGTGGAGGGCTGGATGAACAGTAGCCCGTGGAGGGGTGGTTGAACAGGAGCCGTGGAGAGGGCTGGTTGAACAGTAGCCGGTGGAGTAGCGCGCGGTGGAGGCTGGATGAACAGGAGCGCGTGGATGAACAGTCGCAAGTGGAGGCTGAAGGAGGTCGACGGTGGATGAACAGTAGCCCGTGGAGGCTGGAGGGGGTCGACAGTGGAGATGAACAGTATCCCGTGGAGTCCCGTTTTGCGATACGCCACACCCCTCCCGATAAACAGGACCCCCGTTTCGACCGTAGCGCTCCAACACAAGTCTGTTTCCTCCGTTTTGCGGTACTCCACACCTCTCCCGATCAACAGGACCCCGTTTCGACCATAGGAGGTCCAACACAAGTCCGTTTCCTCCGTTTTGCGGTACGCCAGACCCCTCCCGATGAACAGGACCTCCTTTCGAACATGGCCGGTCGAACACAAGGCCGTTTCCTCCGTTCTGCGGTACGCCAGGCCACGTTTCCATCGGCTGTTCCATCCAAGCCCTCCCGATGAACACGACGACGCATTCCGTTCTGACCCAGCCGGTTGGCTCCCCATGAACACGGCGACAACGCAATTTCTCCGTTCCGACCCAGCCATGTACACGAGCCCTAGCCGTACGTATGCGCGAGTAGGCGTTCGAGACCCCGTCCGTATGTACGTACGTGGCCGTATTTTCTTTCTTGCACCCTGGCCGCCGTACGTACGTGTACATGCTACGTGCGCGCCTCTACTACGACACGTGCGCGTCTACATCGACCAATATGTACGTACACGTTCGCGACCAGAATGACAACGCTACGTACGCTTCGACCAGGTGGGTCCCGACTGTCAGGCACTTCCTTGCGTGCGAAGATGTAGCTGGTGGGTCCCAGCAGTCAGGGGGGCGAATCGGTTTTTTTGACGCACTTCCTTGCGTGCGAAGATGTAGCTGGTGGGTCCCAGCAGTCAAGGGGGAAACGTTTTTTTTCACGAAATACGGTGGCCCGTCCGGTGGGTCCCTGCTGTCAGGTGGAGGAATACTTATTTTGCGCGTAATAAGGAGGCACTTCCTTGGGGCCGCCGTGGACCCAGCTGTCAGCTGTCAGCCTCTCCATGTACAGTACTCTTCTGACGGAAGTCGTTCCTTGACCATGTTGACCACGCCGCGCCGAGAGCACCAGGGTGGTGGACGATGGCGAGGCCTAGGAATGGGACGACGCGGAGCCGGGGACGACGCGGCAGTGGAAGCCCGCGCGGAGAGGAGTACGAGGGTTCACTGGTTCGGCTGCGGTGTGAGGCTGTCGTCGCCGCAGAATAACAGGGGGTGTGGGTGAGTGGACGGATGGCCTGGCCAGCGGTGGGAGTAGTAGGGGGCGGTGAGGCCTCCGCGGCAGTACAGCCGGCCACGGGAGGTAGGAGCAGGCGGCACGACCGGCGCTGGTTTGGGCTGCTGGAGCAAGAGGACCAGAGGTTGAAGAAGCACTACGGCCGTTGGATGGACATCGTACGGTCACTGGAGCTAGAATCGTTTATATTGACTAAGTTGACAAAGCCCTTGGCACGCGTCAACTTAGTAGGCCCACAGGCCAGCCTCCGAAACGGTGCGCCCCAGATGTCAGGGGGAGGAATCATTTTTGAGCGGCCGAAGCTAGAATATCCGAGATTGAAGAAGAAGCACGACATCCGTTGGATAGACATCCAATGGCCACTGCTGCTAGAACCATGTGTTGACTATAATAAGTTGACAAAGCCTTGCATACGCGTCAACTTTTTTTAGGGGATGCGTCAACTTAGTAGGCCCACAAGTGTGTGGCAGAGAACTTATAGCCCATTTGCGATTTGTAAGAATGTACAGCCCATTTTTGAATTCTAATGGAATTTACTACAGCCCATTTACAGTTTATTAAAAGCACAACCCATTTTCTAGCTAGGACAACGATTAATAATTTCAACCAATCGTTCAAGACAGAATTCAATAAAATTTCCCACATTTTGATGGGATCTGAAATATTTTTATCCCGAAATTTCTAGTTAGATTAAATATAAATTTGTATTACGTAAAAATCCAACGAAACATTGCGCGTGGAATAATTAAAAATTAAGATTTTCAAAATTCATAAATAATATTTTATAAACTAATTTCGTGTTTGGTGCATTTTTTATAGTTACTGCCCCAGTTTTTATAATTACATCCCATTTATTATTATTTAAAGCCCATTTTCCTGTTAAGCCTAATGCATCCCTCCTAGGAAAGATTTGCAGCCCAGTGGGGCGGAGAATAACAAGTTGACCTTGCCTGGGTATTCCTAAAAAAACGTATAGCTGGGCTAGCCATTTTCATCTTGAAAAAAATTAATATCTGGGCTGGATATCTGTCCTGGGCTAGACGGGCCACTGCCCGCCCAGTTAATACCCTGCTCTCCTCTGAACAACAACGAAAACATCGCCAAGAAAAACTCTGCAGTGCTCACGTCTCAAAAACACAAATACTATTCGAGCTGCTTGGTCCAAGTTGTCGGCCGCACCTTGTGCAATTCTCTCGTTTATATTGACTACATAGGTTGACAATGGTGTGGGACCGTGATGTCAGGAAACCAGGAGGAAGCAAAAAAAATATAGTTGTACATAATAAGGAGGCACTTGCGTACGTACGGCTATGGCCCTAGTGGGTCCCTACTGTCATCCAGTTAAAATAAAGTCATCTCCTGAATCCTCATGTTCATTGACCATGTTAACAATGCTCGGCGCCACGGCGAGCGCAAGAACTCGAAGGACAACGGAGAGGGCCTCGCGTGCCCTACGGATGGTCTGATACAGTGCCCGCTGCTCATTCAGGAAGCCAGGATCATCGGAAACCTATGAGCACCTTCGAGAGACTGAGACGGCATGAAACGGTAAGGCCGCGCTTGGGAGCTCTGGTTTATTTCACACATGTATTAAGATACAAGTGTAATTTACTCGTCATCGGAAACAACGCGTAAAATACAGGCGTAATGAAACCGAGGGCCCGAGGTCTGTAAGTAAAACCGGCAAGTTACACGTGTAATTTGAGAGACCAGTGTATATTTTACTAGTCAAAATCGACCAACCAAGCGCTTCGCCCATGACCATCTTCTTTTATTTACAAGCGTCAGTTTTGCAAGCGGTTTTGGTTGGAAAACGACGATCCAATCATGGCCTAAGATGATGAGTTGGTCGGAAGATCATATGGTTTCACGTCTAACCTACCCGACTTGTCATATAGGCTATGAATGAAACATAAGACGATGAACTTCTTAAGCACGGAAAAAACAGAAGAGGATGATCTTCTTAACAAGCAAATCACGGGCATTAGATCGACATGCAAAACAATACAAAGCATTATTCTCAGGAGGCACAGTGAACAGCTCGTGATGCCGCATGCCACAACATTCCAAGCTCAACTTTGCAATCAAACACAAGGCCTAGCATTACATTGACAATATTCAGAACAAACTCTTAAAATATCTTACATAAGTCAACATACATGTGACTATGCATCTCAATAGAGTAAATATTTACTTCTGAACTGAAGACATGAATAGGAAAAAACGATCGACGTTGCTCACAGCAAAGGGCGTCCCACTCAAAAATATCAAATGCATGTCTTCTAGCTAACATCAATGAGCAAAAATTGACAAGGTTTTCCAATTCTAATATATTAAACTAATGTCAACTTTGAGAAGCTTTTCCCATTCAAAATATGTAATGCCTATGATTGTGGAACGGGCAGGGTTTGTCATCAGTTTGTCATCTGATAGTCCGGTGGCTCAAGGTGACGACGAATGATTAGAGAACCATTCGATGTATTGTGCATGATGAAGTATTATGGAGGACACGAACCATCTGAACATTTTGTGCAGTTCCACTAAAATCAAGCTGAGCATCCCTGTGGATTTCGTATTTATATGCTGCCAGAAAACAAAGACACATCAGCACACACATGAATATTGGCCCCAGTGTCAACCCACCAATCGGTGGACTAACAAACTGGAAGTACGGTAAACAGATTACCATAACCAGATGCCCCATCATTGTTGCTTAGAGTGACATTGACAGACTTGGAGTCCTGTCCTGGCTTCTTGGTACTTGTTTGGGCACTTGTTTGCCTAGTGTTCCTCCGAACCACAAGTAAAGCAGCCATCTCTCTTTTTGTCTTTGTTCTTACCCTTCTTAATGGCCGACGCTGGCAGCACCATTCAAACATATAGTCCGGTGGCTCAAGGTGACGACGAATGATTAGAGAACCATTCGATGTATTGTGCATGATGAAGTATTATGGAGGACACAAACCATCTGGACATTTTGGGCAGTTCCACTAAAATCAAGCTGAACATCCCTGTGGATATCGTATTTATATGATGCAAGAAAAAAACGACACAACAACACACACATGAATATTGGCCTGATAACCCACAAGTATAGGGGATCGCAACAGTTTTCAAGGGTAGAGTATTCAACCCAAATTTATTGATTCGACACAAGGGGAGCCAATGAATATTCTCAAGTATTAGCAGTTGAGTTGTCAATTCAACCACACCTGGATAACTTAGTATCTGCAGCAAAGTGTTTAGTAGCAAAGTAATATGGAAGTAATGGTAACGGTAGCAAAAGTAATATTTTTGGGTTTTGTAGTGATTGTAACAGTAGCAACGGAAAAGTAAATAAGTGAAGAACAATATGTGAAAAGCTCGTAGGCATTGGATCGGTGATGGAGAATTATGCCGGATGCGGTTCATCATGTAACAATCATAACATAGGGTGACACAGAACTAGCTCCAATTCATCAATGTAATGTAGGCATGTATTCCGAATATAGTCGTACGTGCTTATGGAAAAGAACTTGCATGACATCTTTTTTCCTACCCTCCCGTGGCAGCGGGGTCCTAGCGGAAACTAAGGGATATTAAGGCCTCCTTTTAATAGAGTACCGGACCAAAGCATTAACACATAATGAATACATGAACTCCTCAAACTATGGTCATCACCGGGAGTGGTCCCGATTATTGTCACTTCGGGGTTGCCGGATCATAACACATAGTAGGTGACTATACACTTGCAAGATAGGATCAAGAACTCACATATATTCATGAAAACATAATAGGTTCAGATCTGAAATCATGGCACTCGGACCCTAGTGACAGGCATTAAGCATAGCAAAGTCATAGCAACATCAATCTCAGAACATAGTGGATACTAGGGATCAAACCCTAACAAAACTAACTCGATTACATGATAAATCTCATCCAACCCATCACCGTCCAGCAAGCCTACGATGGAATTACTCACGCACGGCGGTGAGCATCATGAAATTGGTGATGGAGGATGGTTGATGATGACGACGGCGACGGATTCCCCTCTTCGGAGCCCCGAACGAACTCCAGATCAGCCCTCCCGAGAGAGTTTAGGGCTTGGCGGCGGCTCCGTATCGTAAAACGCGATGAATCTTTTTCTCTTATTTTTTTCTCCCCGAACACGAATATATGGAGTTGGAGTTGAGGTCGGTGGAGCAGGCGCTCCCCCCACCCTCGTGGCAAGGGTGTGGGCCCCCTGGCCTTGATTCTTTCGCCAGTATTTTTTTATTATTTCCAAAAATAATCTCCGTGGAGTTTCAGGTCATTCCGAGAACTTTTGTTTCTGCACATAAATAACACCATGGCAATTCTGCTGAAAACAGTGTCAGTACGGGTTAGTTCCATTCAAATCATGCAAGTTAGAGTCCAAAACAAGGGCAAAAGTGTTTGGAAAAGTAGATACGACGAAGACGTATCATGGCCCCAGTGTCAACCCACCAATCGGTGGACTGACAAACTGAAAGTACGGTAAACAGATTACCATACCCATATGCCCCATCATTGTTGCTTAGAATGACATTGACAAATTTGGAGTCCTGTCCTGGCTTCCTGTACTTGATTGGGAACTTTTTGCCCAGTGCACTCCACGTGTTGTAGAGTTTCCTATGCTCTCTGCAGACTAGTCATGTCATCAACGTCTACTAATACTCTGTAAGCTTCTCGATCATTCCTTGTGTAATGTAGCGCAAACAGTGACTGCTTCTTTCTGCAAAGTGGTAAGACCAACTGGACCCACAAATGCAGCAGTTTGCCTTAGACACATTGGCTCCTTTTGTGCAGTTCAACTAAAATCAAAGTCAGAATAAAACCGAGCTTTAATTTTGATATCCCTGTAAGCAACAATAGGTATAAGGGAAACAATTACTGAGAAATAACGGTTGATGACTTGTACTCCCAGAAGAAAAACATCTACTGATCTACCTTATCTTAATGGGAAACAAAATAGGAGAGTAGCAATTATCAATCAGTGTGATTCATTCATATTAACTGAGACATTATCTTAACAATGCCTTGTTTCAACATGTATAAAGAACGACAAAGCAGAAAAGTATCATTCCTAAAACAATGCGACTGATTCATTTTAACAGAGACATTATCTTAACAATACCTTGGTTAAACATGTAGAAAGAACTACAAAGCAGGATAGTACCATTTGTAAAACACAGTAACTGATATATAATAACAGAGACATTATCTGAACAATACATTTCTTAAACATTTACTCCGGCCGATCCCTAACAGAAATGGTACTCCCGCCGATCCCTAACAAGTGTTGCAGTTTTGAACTAAGATTTAGTAGTTAATTCTGTGGAAAGTAGGTACTGACCTTTCAAGACCAAGATTTGAAACAACTCCTGAGGAAGATCTAAAAGAGATCTCAACACATATATGGAAATCCGGTCTCATTTTGTGCAGTTCCACCAAAATTAAGCGAAGCAAAATGTCGCAATAGCAACAAGTTGAATAGATATCCCTGTTTTAACAGAGGCAAAAAGGGAATCAAATACTGGCCAATAAAGGAGGATGAAACATGCGGCCACAAAAATGGTAATCCCGCCAATCCCTAACAAGTGTTGCCGTTTTGAAATAAGATTCAGTAGTTAATTCTGAGAGTGGCATTGCTTAATTTTACTAGCGACATTAGATTAACAAAAAGTATAAACAATTCCAGGGAGAGTGGGCGCAACAACAACATGTGCTTCCATCTACTTATAAAGGGGGTGATGCAGAGTTTGTTGTAACAAAGCAACAAGCATAATGTCTGGGTTGGTCCCATTTTTGTTCACTACTTAATGGGAAAAGACAGCAATACAATAGCTTTAATTCAACATTTATTTAAAACAGTACCAATACAAGTAGCACAGCATCTCAAAACAGACTGCACGATCATGTGGACGAAGGCAAGTACCAACCTGTCATGACGCACACAAGATCACGTATGAATCTGCCAACACGAATAGGAAATCCAATCTCATTTTGTGCAGTTGCACTGAAATCAAGTAAAGTCGCCGGTGTGACATTTAAGTTTGCTATAGCAACAAGTTGAATAGATATCCCTGATTTAATAGAGGCAAAAAAGGAAACAATTACTGCCAATAAAGGAGGATGAAACATGCGGCCACAAAAAGAAGCATCTACCTTATCTTGATGGAAAACAAAGTATAGGACAGTAGCATTTCTAAAACGGTTGCATTGATTCATATTAACAGAAAAATTCTCTTAAAATAGTTCAGTAGTTAATTCTGAGAGTGGCATTGCTTAATTTTACCATCAGCATTAGATTAAGAAAAAGCATAAACAGTTCCAGGGGCGAGTGGGCGCAACAACACCATGTGCTTCCATCTACTTATAAAGGGCGTGATGCAGAGTTTGTTGTAACAAAGCAACAAGCATCATGTCTGGGTTGGTACCATTTTTGTTCACTACTTAATGGGAAAAGAGAGCAATACAATAGCTTCAATTCAACATTTATTTAAAACAGTACCAATACAAGTAGCACAACATCACAAAACACACTGCACGAACATGTGGATGAAGGCAAGTACCAACCTGTCATGACGCACATAAGATCACCTACGAATCTTCCAACATGAATAGGAAATCCAATCTCGTTTTGTGCAGTTGCACTGAAATCACGCAAAGTCGCTGGTGTGACGTTTAAGTTTGCTAGGCAACAAGTTGAATAGATATCCCTATTTTAACAGAGGCAAAAAAGGAAACAATTACTGGCCAATAAAGGAGGATGAAACAAACGGCGACAAAAAGATGCATCTAACTTATCTTGATGGAAAACAAAGTAGGACAGTAGCATTTCTAAAATGGTTGCATTGATTCATATTAAAAGAGACATTCTCTTAAAACAACATTCGTTAAGAATGTAATTTACTTTTAACAGTGGCATTGCTTCAATTTTCCAGCAGCATTCTTAGATTAACAACACCAAAATAGTTGTATGGGACATGACATGGGACATGGGACATGCCAGCACCATGTGCGTCCACACGTAGAAATGGGTGATGCAGAGTATGTAGCCAAGAAGCATATCTGCGTTGGTCCCATATTTGTTCTCTTTGAAACTTTTTCCTACGTGAGGGCAGCAAATCTAGTCCTGCACAAACTACCCGACCCCCAGTTTCTTTTCCTTTTCAACAAAGAGTTCGGTTTCTTACAGATGTGTGTACTGGGTTACCCCCTTTTTCCCTTTTCGACCTACAAAGCGGCTGGATAGCTACTCTATACTACTTTCCCTCCCTCCTTTCCTCATTGAACCACGTCCTAGATTCATGCTCCACCCCACCGCACCCTTCTTTCCTCTTTGAACCAAGACCTAGATTCGACTACAGAATCGAAAAAGATCCGCATGCAGCTAGACCAATGACGGTTTCAAAGAAACTTATACCTTAGGGTCGTCGGGATGTGGCAAGGTGTGCGGCGAGAGGTCAGATCTGCCCACACTACGTACGACAGCGAGGAAGAAGGGGTCGGTGGCCCTCCCGCATAGGCGCTGGGTGAAAGAGAAAAGCGCAACCGGTAGTGGATTGCCTCCCTCACCGAAGGCGATAGAGTGAACACTGCACCTCCTCCCCTTCCCGGTGCGACGGGATCCGGACGCCTCCTTCGCCAGCTATGAGGGGGGTGAAAGAGACAGAGGCCACAACGCAGTCTTGTTTAGATCTGGTGAAGAGGGTGAGAGACTGTGAATATAGCAAACCCTAGCAAAGGAACACTGAGCCTCCAGCATGTATATATATATGTAGTGCGGTGGGAGTGTGGAGAGTGCAAACCCTAGCGAACAAGCGCTGAGGCTCCAGCTTATATATATACTGTAGTACGGACTGAGCTCCGGTGCCTTAACTGCACCTGCTTTTGGCTGTATGACAGGTGGGCCAGCCAAATTTTGGGCCCACCTGTCATAAACCCAAAGGCAGGTGCACTAAAGTCAATGAAGTTGCGTCCATATAGTACTCGTGTATACGACTAATATATAGTGGAGTGGTTTTCTTATTCTCTCCATAACAATCGTTTTAAATTGTGTAAGTACGAAACAAAACTCTTTATTTAACGTACCAGTGAAGAAAACTACTAGACTTCCGATGAACTAACGATCCACGCGTCCTGGTCGAACTTCCTGTCCTTCACGTGTGGTACACTACCCTCCCTTAAGTGAACAACCACACATGCGCCAAATTACCGGAAACGTGTGAGAGTGTGTACAAATAAAGAATTTTAATTTCAATTACCGGAAAGGTTTGAGAGTATGTACAGTTTGCCCTCTCTAATAATTATGGTTTGTTATGTTCGGCCTAAACTTGGTCAAACTTTACAAAGTTTGAATCCAGTCAAATAATATGCAGAGTAAATAAAAATGGAGGGCTACTACATCCATCCGGATTTTTAGTCCACACCATTTTTATAATCAAAGTTAATAGCTGGACAAATAAAATTACAGGGGAGCTGGAGACAAAGTTGTGAGCAGGCTTAGAAATCAATACAAAACTTATGCTCTTAGTACCAACGTCGATCCTTCTTCAAGGAAACATTTGGTTCATAGCCAATTGTGTGATAAAATTGCACCAACGTGAAAGACGACTGCGTCTCCAACGCAACCAAGGTGAACTGACGAAGGATATCATCTTTTTGGGTAACAAGCAAAGAGCACTGATGGAACACAGCTTGTTTTTCATTGAAAATCGATCAGCTTCACCAGCCGACGCAACCATGAGGCGCAACCATGAGCATCGATAGGTCATCGTGGTGATGCATCATCCATTTGGCATCAAGTTTGGGTGAGGCACCTATGAAGTTCGACAAATCCTCACTGTTGTCTGTTTCTTCTCAGTAATCAAGCTCGAGGAAGGAAGAAGCACGTGGCAGAGGACAGTGAGGCGGAACAACAATGGCCATCCAATTTTGTGCAGTTCCACTAAAATTGAGGAAGACATGCCCGGGTATGGAGGTATGCATCGCTGTTTCCAAAAATATAAAAAGGGATATAGTGTTGTTACTTTGTTTTACAAGATTAACAACGACATCTCAATTGTCAATAAGAATTATGAAAAATACACCAACAAACAGAAGCATCATGATTATCTTGATGGGAACTAAACCAGGATACCCGAGAAAAAAAGCATTTCTTCATTTAACCAGTGATAGTATTAGATTCGCAGCAGCAATAGGAGCATATGGACAATGACCGCACAACCACCATGTACTTTTTGTCGAAACAACATGTATACCTCCACCGAGGCATAAATCAGGACAACTTTTTGAGTGGCATTTCCTCTATAATAGTAGGTGATGTTGGACCAGCCGACGAACCCTAGCTACTATACATGGGGAGCTGGGGAGTAGTCGCATAGAAGAAAACCCGCATGCAGCGACCTGAGGAGCTGGACCAGTACAAGAAGTTATACCTCAGGTGGGCGAGATGTCGCTTAGGCGGGCGGGCGTGATCTGCCACACGACGGCAGCGAACAAGGGCGCTGAGGACCTTCGTCCGCGCCAGCGCCAGCTCCGCGAGGACGGTGCGCATCGGCTTCCTCCATCGCCGACGGCGACAACGTCAACGTTGCACCTCCTCACCTCCCGCAGCGGACGGGATTAGGCCGGATCTGTGACCACCGGTGAGGAGAGAGATAGTGTGGACACTGTCATCTTGTTTTGATATGGAGAGGGTGGGAGAGCGAGACGCGAGAAACTCTATCAAACAAGAGGCTATAATGGAGTAAAAAAATCTCTCAATAGCAGTGGTTTTAAATAGAATACGCGCGTTCCCGGAAAAAAGAAACGAAAACTGGCGGACAATTTTTTAATGTAGCAAGAAAGAAAACTCGATCAAAAACACGCCCCCGCTTCCAGGTTGCGAGAGTCATCGCGCACACACACATAGACATAGACATGCATATCCGTGTTTACGTAAAATTCCATTTCCATCTCCATCTCCAATAATATTTGTCCAACTGGCACATTTTTTACGTTGTTAATTACATACGCGGCAATATTAACGTACAACATCTCTTGTTTGCGGGCGTCCGGACCGCTGCCACGGCCGCTCCTGACCAACCCGAACCCTCTTCATCACCCGCGCGTGCTTGCCGCCCGAAACGGTCAGTGTCGCATTCATGCCCGGCCAGAGCGGACGCGACCTCTCAGTCGCGCCGGCATTGAAGCGGCGCGCCGGCCGAGAGAGCGTTGCCCGCGCCGCTTCCTGGTGCACGCGACTGCTCTGCGTTCAAAGGTCGCAATAGCCGGCCACAACATTGCTACCTCTTGAGCACTGTGTTGGTTTTCCCTTGAAGAGGAAAGGATGATGCAACAAGTATTTCCCTCAGTTTTTGAGAACCAAGGTATTAATCGAGTAGGAGGCTACGCGCGAGTCCCTCGCACCTACACAAAACAAATAAATCCTCGCAACCAACGCGATAAGGGGTTGTCAATCCCTTCACGGTCACTTACGAGAGTGAGATCTGATAGATATGATAGTATAATATTTTTGGTATTTTTGTGATAAAGATGCAAAGTAAAGAAAGCAAAATAAACACTAGGAAAAGGCCTACTAATGGCGCACCTAATTTGGCCATTAATGGCGCATTAGTGGTGCGCCATTAGTAGCACGCCATTAGTATATTTTACTAATGGCGCACCACTGGTGCGCCATTAGTATCTGGTATACTAATGGCGCACCCCAGATGCGCCATTAGTATATACAACAGTGCGCCATTAGTATGCCTCCCAGGGGGCCATCTATACCCAGGTGCTTTGGCATACTAATGGCGCACAACAACTGGGTGCGCCATTAGTAACTTCGGCATACTAATGGCGCACTGTTTAGTGATGCGCCATTAGTATCCTCTGGCATACTAATGGCGCACTATGATGTGATGCGCCATTAGTATGAATATTAGGTTTTTTTATTTTTTATTTTCTGTTTTTTGCACAGGTTACAAAATGTATAATTGGACAAAATATAGACAGCACACATCAACAACAGATTCATCGAATACAATACAAGATTAGTCTCTGAATACAATTCATCATTTTAGTCTCCGAATACAATTCATCATATTAGTCTCCGAATTGAAAAGACCGAACAAAATGTATAAGTATGAATCATTATATTACAAGTCTCGAGACCGCGAGTTTGTCTTCACATTACAAGTCGATATCGATCATCTAAACTACCATCACATAGAAGAGAGCTGCGGTCATCACGATGAGCATCATCACGATGAAACTCGTCTTCATCCGGTTCCTCCAACGCTCCCTCCCCTCTCCCGCTAGATAGCGGGCGTATCTAGATTCGGCCTCGGCCCTAGTGGCGTACCCTTTGTAACTGTTACCGCTGAATCGGTGAACCTGTCTCCGACACTCCTCCCAGTCGTCGTAGACTCCGGGAACCTTACCCTTGTACACGACATACCACGGCATCGCTATGCAGTAGCCAAACGAAACGTTAGTACCAATTCACAGACAATACATAAGCAATATATAAGTATGCAACAGAACGATCGGAAGAGAAAAGCAAGACATTAATAGCATCGATTACATCTAAGTTGAAGGACTCTCGAAACCAAAGAGACATACTACAAGTTCATTAAAGTTTAATTACAACATGAGCCAATCGATGTTTCAGAACTAGACACAGCATCACTGCTTTCGACTCGACTCAAGGGACCGGAGCGTGGATGAAGCCGCCGTCTATCGTGGGAGTCATGAAACAACGGGCGTTGTCAGCCTGCATTTGTAGGATTGTGTCGATGTCACTGTTGGACGGTTGATTTCTGAGGTAGAACTGCCCCGAGGTACGAAGGACATCTTGATGGATGATTTCCGCAAACTCCGACTGGATGCGAAAGAATTCTTGTCTGATGTCCGCGTCCTGGATTGCCGACACGCTCGCGGCCCAATCTTTGAGTCTACTCGGTAGCAGTAGTTGATGATGGTCCCGTACGATCGCCCGCATGTGATGGATGGCGTAGTAGGCACCCTTCTGACCGCCAGGCGGCTGCTTGACGCAGCAGAACGTCGTGTTGTGGGAGAACACGTGCTTGCCGTACTTACGAATAGGCCTGGTGAAGGTGCCTCCAGATTTGACGTAGCCGGGGAGAACATCATCAAGAACCTTCTTGACATTTGTGTAGTCTACGTTCGACTGACGGTCCGGGTCGAAATACGTGGCCATGGAATATTTGGGGCTTAGGAGGATGAGCGTGCAATGTGTGTCACTGCAGAAAACACGGAATGTTAAAAGAAAAACGATCGAAATCTAAGAATTCATATGTTACGGGGCGGTTGAGGGGAGGACTTACTCGGGAAAGTAAGGCACGAGGAAGTTGTCCTTATCTTGGTTTGCCAGAATGACGCCTTCGAGGTAAGAACTCGCGACTTGCCGGTCCCCAGCGCTGCCCAAGATCTTGGCACGCATGTAGAAGGGGTCGACTATCACGATGTCCGGGGTCTTGTCGCGAATGATCCGCATCTCCATACTCAGCGAAAATAGCCGAACGAAGGTGTAGTGCAGCGGATGAAGGTTCAACATAGCGTGGATGTCATCAAACCGCAGGACGATCGTACCCCCGATGGAGTTATCCACAAAGCCCTTGCCCTCTGGCACCTTGGCCGCGAAAACCGGGTATGCCACATCCTTCTCTCGGAGACGCCGCTTCTCCAAAGAAAGAACACTGTCATGCAGACTCCGCATAGCACCGGTTGCAGCATCGAGCATATTTCTCGGTAGCATCGGCCTACCCGCCACATGCACCCTCCTCGAGATATCCGCAGTTGAAGGTGGCCCGTCCTGAGCACGGATCGTACTCGGTGCCGGCTGGCCCGCACCCTTGTTAGTCTTTCTTTTGCGTGCCTTCTTCTTGATCTCCTGTAAGGGGACCGAGTTCTGCTCACAGACCGCCTTCTTGAGTGTGTTGGGGCTGATCATATTTCGCACCTCGCCTATATGAGGCTCGGTGAAGTCGGCAGCTGGAGGCGTCTCCTGAGAGCTGAACTGCAGACGACGCCTGTTGCAACTTGGCTTCTCCGCGGTACCAGCTAGATCGCACACGTCTTTTGTTGGGTTGGGTTCTTGAGAAGGAGGCCCCATGAAGTCGCCACCGTCCCCATGATCGGCAAAGTACTGATCGATGTTGGCAAATGTATCGTCGTCGTCGTCGTCGTTCTGATCCTGTGCCATATGCATGTTTGGATCCAGTGGCATAGGGATGTCCGGCACCGTTGCGGCGGTCTTGCCATGGGGCCGACTTGGCGCCGGCACGACTGGCGGTGTTGTCTTTGGGGTGGTGTCCCCCGCCCCCAAACGAATCTGGCTCTTCGGCCAAAGCAGGGGCCAGCTCAGGCAGGCGCTGAGGTTCATCACGTCATCATCGTCGGCCCCGATGGGTCGAATCGGAGGTAACACCTCGTCGCAGCCTGGCAGCACCCGAACCAGTTGAACCCTAAACAAGTTGGGTGGCATCTGGGTACCGTGGAACAAGGGGTTGCCCGGTTGAACGACTTTGCCCTTGGCGACATCGACCAACTCGTTGTTCACGAAGTGCAGGAGAGTGCACGGAACGTCGGCGGCGCCCTGCGAAAACATGTAGGGCGTTAGGGATGCCCAGTCAAAGGCAAGGAGATGAAGTCCTCGGCCGAGAGAGGCTTAATTAGTTACCGTGATGATGGCGTCGAGCTCGGCTAATGTCGAGGCACCGCCAACGGCGGGCGTGCAGTTGACGGAGGGGCCGCTTGCTGCAGAGGTGCCGGCCGGCGTACACCCGGGTGCATTAAGCTCCCGTGCCGGCGTCGGAGACACCAATGCCGGCTCCGCCGGAGACACCAATGGCCCCGCCATCGCGTTCTGCGAGTTGCTGGCCGTGAAGCTAGGAATCGGGGGCGGCCCCTGTTGGCCGCCCGCAATCCACGCACTAATCCCCTGGATCAAGGTAGGCACAATGGCGGTGATCGTCGCTCCGAGTTGTTGTTGCACTTGCTCTTGGACAATCTCCGGAATCCGCGCCACCTGTGCCCTGAGTTCTTGAACCTCGCGCGCCTGGCTTTCCGAGCTGGTCTTTTTCTCCTTTCGCCCAGCAGTGTCATAGTATGACGACCATTTTGTCGACAAGCCTTTGCCGGCCACACGACCAGCTGACGTCGGCTTACTGAGCTTATCCTTGTTCTTCATTACATTCAACGCCCTATTTAGAGTGGTGTCCCAAGGGTTGCTCTTAGTCGACCCCGCGCTACTGCTTTCAGTCGCCTGCGGAAGGAATGTGAACCATTTAGAAATTTGGCTTCATTAATTAGAATGCAACCATATGGAGCTAATTACGAGGGGGTGTATTCCTTACCAGAACAAGCTCAAGCGCCCTGGTCTTCGGATCCGTGGTAAGCTCCTTTGTTTTCGGGTCCTTCTTGTACCGGGCCCTGACAAAGTTCCTGGTCTGCTTGTCACCGTATTTATCGAAGAGGGGCGGTAGGCCTTGCTCGGCACGGTCCGCCTCCTCCTTGTCCCATATAGGCTCCGCCACTCTGTAACCGCCGGGACCGAGTGTGTGTTCCCCTAAGTTCAGCTCCCGCATTTCTTTCCCCCACTTACTTGATTCGGAGTTTGCGGTGCTCGAGCAAATGATCTTGAAGTCGTTGTAGTCATCTTCGGTGATCGAAGGATTTTTCTCCTTGATCTTCTCATAACTCTCACCTTTCTCGATCATTCTCTTCACATTGCTTTTCCAAGTAGACAGGGCCTTGCTCATCTTCGTGAGGGCAGCATTGTTCACTTTATTCCCTTTGAGGCTTGTGTTTTCAAATTCAGCGGGGAACTTGTATCGTTCGTGCAGCTTCGTGAAGAGGAGGTTGCGCAAATTCCCTCGGTCAGGATGCCTCAGGTTCTCGGTGTTGATCGAGACGGTGCTCCGGAGAATGCACCCGAGCTGAAGCGAGTACCCCTTGACTATTCGTTCGGGCGCCGTTGGATTCCCGTCGGAGTCCACTTCAGTAACTTCCTCCTTGAGGGTGCGGAGCACGGTCGGGCGCCGGTCCTTCCGTTGCCTCTTCGGTTGGCTGCCATCTGTGCGTGCGCCGCCATCATCAGTGGTGGCATCCTCGGCGGCACCATCAGTGGTGGCATCAGTGGGGTCATCCTCGGCGGTACCATCAGTGGTCTCTGGATCGGTGGGGAAGGCGGCGTCCTCATACAAGTGAGGTTGTTCCTCCATCTCCTGGGACAGCTTCCAGAATGGCTTGTCGACGCCCGAACCCCCGGCCTCATCGTTGTTGGCCATGTTTCTCTCTAAATAGGAACAAAGTTTGGTCAAAAAGTTGGTTATTGTCAAGGAACAAGATCATGGTCTCATCATTTAGGGTTTGTCGACACCGAGGCATCCTAAAAGCTAAGCTTTTATCATTGAGGGTTTTTCGACGCCGAGGCACCCTAAAAGCCTAAGCTTTCATCATTTCGGTTTTTATCGACACCGAGGCACCCTAAAAGCCATGCATTAGTCACAAGTACGCCGGGGCACTTGATCCTACTTAATTAACTACTAAGATACCCCGGCCCATGCATTAGTCACAAGTACCCCATATGTCCTATTTTTAGCAAAGTCATGCTAAAATTCACGGAAAATTTCAGCATGACCTTTGCTGAAAATAGGACATATGGAGTACCCGAATTTGCCGGAACGGAAGTTAATCGACATTCCGGCAAACTCAAGGGCCTCTCGGGTGGACAAGGCAAAAAAGGCCTCCATCACAACATGGAAAATACATTGGCATGTGAAGAGGTGAAACAATATATGCATCTCCAAGCAGTATCATTCAACATTTTGGACAAAACACTACAAGCAACATTTTGGACCTATGGTTTGAGAAACCACAGTCCACATAGTAATCGATAGACCAAAAAAATTTAGTCATAAGTAAATCGATAGACAAACAAGGAAGGCCTACCAACTTTATTCTTAGTTAGAATCTTAGCTGGTTAATTATTGTTAATGATTATCTTAAGCAAACTAAGCACTGACTGGTAAGACTTTTCGGAAGGGGCAAACTACATCCTTCTGAGTATGGAAAGAAACAAGATACTCCAGTGAGGGACTCAGTAAATTCGTACGTAAGTGAATCTTTACATAGGGGAAATAACCAGGCATGCAAATTTGACAACAACAATCACATAAGAGAAAAGAACATGTTTCACAAACTTACCAAGCCTATCATCTCCTAGGCATGAGATATATTAACAGCATAACCATACCAAGAGAACAATAATTAAAGCAGCACAAGACATGAAAACAGAGCTTACTTACTCTGGTAACTGGAAAACTGGCCCAAAGCTGTCAAACCACAGCACGAATCTGCACACAAAAACATGAAGTAAGTCGGCCAACTGCAGTATAAGTGGGAGTACAAAAGTAATATATTCTACAACTAAGTAAACTAACAAAGAGAGAGTTTGACAAGTAACTTGAAATCAACGAAGAAGGGCACAAAAAAGTAATCCTCCATGGAAACAGAGGTGATAAGCAAACAAGTCACACGGTAACAGCAATGCTGGCACTCCATCGTCAAGAAGGGTACCCAAATATATTAACAATCAAAGAGAATGCTTGCTTTGGTTTGGCTGAGAGCCATCCTTGTCGCTTTTACATGTGTTTGTTTTTCTTAGCTGAACCTGACAAACCTGAGGGTGCATCATCATATTTGTAATGACTGAAAATATTTACTTCAGGAAATATTTACTACTGTAGTTTCTGTTACAAACAAAAAAAAGACTGAAGTTTGTCCTAGCTATATTTCAGGATGATTTTTCAGTTGCTCATGCTTTTTACAAATTGTAGCTACTGTTTTTTATACCTAAACAAAATTGCCCTAGCTATATTTGCTACTGTTTTTATACCTAATTTTTTGCTACTGTTTTTTTAATTTGCTACTGCTTTTTTTAATTTGCTACTGTTTTTTTATACATACACCACCAAAGTCCAAAGAGTAACCACTTATTAGCTACCAGGAGTAAGTAACTAACTAAATACACTTCTATAACAAAATAAATCAGAAACTTAGTTTTCAGTGTAATGAAACTAATTTGGCGTTGTAGGTCTTGATATATTTTTCTTATGGACTTGGTCAAATTTGAATAAGGACAAAGCTAGAACTTCAATTAATTTGGAATGGAGAGAGTAATCCACAATAGATAAACTGAAGCATACTAAATGAAGACAAGCTCTTGGATGCTACACCTTAGTTTTAGAATAGACAAACAGACACGTTCTAACTTCTAATGGAAAACATGGTTAGATAGATGATTACAATGAAAATGAATTGCTGCAGCCTCCTGTGTCACCTACTTCCTGTATGAAACAATGAAAGAGATGAGCTTACTTCTGTGCACTTTATTTTAGTGTGCAAGGTTGATGCGCTTTAAATTTTAATTCTGCTAGATGAAACATCTGATTTTTTGACTTTGTTTGAACACTAGATTTTATTTAATTCCGCTTGTCTTACGCCGTGTGTACAATGCAATATGCTTAGAGTGGTGCTTGTAAAAATAAACATGTTTAAGCTTAAGTACCGGCGCTTGTTTCCATAGCAGAGGTGCCTAACTAAGCATTTGTGCTATACAAATAAGCACTGGTCCTTGAGGACAAACCAGTTTGTTTTCCCTGTCCCAGCTTTTTTAATTATCTTCATAGTTAAGGGCAAGATAGCATGTCTAGGAAGGGTAAATAATAGTGGGTAATATTCCTAGTTTCAGTGTCATTAATCTAGTGATCTTTTATCAAAGCAGGGAAACTAAAGGAAGTGTCTAGCATGATGAGATTGTCATATATAGACTGTCAGTTTGCACACCAAGGACCACTCCAAATAGTACTAGCATTGCCATTACGGATTTGAATAGAGTAGATTTAGGGGTACTAGCATTGCTAATTTTAGGCTGCACTGGAACTATCTACAGTCCATGTGTTGAAAATGCAGTGACATTCAGATCACTGTTGTGCAAAAATTCAGTTAACACACTGTCAAAAAAATTCAGTTACAAACATACATTTAGTTTGAATTAATCTCTCATATTCCCTTCACATTGCTAACCATATGGCCAAAATATTGTCCCTAGACATCTCCTGGTCCTACCGAAGATAAACCCTAGTTACAAAAATGCAGTGCGAAAATTCAGTTAACACACTGTCAATACATTCAGTTTGAATTATTTCTCATGGCGATCCTCAACGAAATCTTATGACAGAACTACCAACTTTATAAACCCAAGATAAACCCTAGGAAGAATTAGAGAGGGAGAGCTCAAGGAGGGAGGAGCAGAGAGGGAGAGGTGGGAAATGGAGGCGGGGGTGATTTGGATGGGGTACCTGCGGGCTTAGAAGACGGGGGCGTCGTCGGGGACGAAGACGTCGACGCTGTGGATGTTGGTGGTGGTGCGACGAGGTCCGGGAGGCGACGAGGTCCGGGTGGTGGTGGTGCTCCGAGGAGACGAGGAGAGCGGCGCCGAGGAGACGAGGACGACGGGGCGGCGGGGCGGCGGCGTCGGGAGAGGAGAGGGCGGCGTCGCGGCGTCGGGGCGTCGGGGCGGAGACGAGGACGACGGGGCGGCGTCGAGGCGGCGGGGCAGCGGCGTCGGGAGAGGAGAGGGGAAGGGGATCGAGGGCGAGGGCGAGGGAGAGAGAGGGGATAGGTTACCCAACAGGTACATCCATACTAATGGCGCACCTCACCCTGGTGCGCCATAAGTACATCCATACTAATGGCGCACCTCACCCTGGTGCGCCATTAGTATTTTTTTTTGATTTCTGCTCGAGCCAACAGGTTATCTTCCACCTTACCTGATCCACACCAAGTTCCCTCTACTAGCTCGACTGGTCAGCAGCCAGTTCTCACACCAGGAGGTCCTGGGTTCGATTCCCAGGCTCCACAATTTTTTTATGCATTTAAAATGCTGTTTCATATTTATTTGTGTTTAAATATGTTCAAACTTGTTTAAATCATAACAGTAATATTTTTTATAAGACAGTAATAATTTTTTAAAAATATCATCAAACAGTAATGCCGGTGGAGCGGGGGAGGGTGCGCGGGGTGCGGGGGGCCGGTGGACCGGGGGGTGCTCGGCGGCGAGGGGGACCGGATCTGGCGAGGTGGGATAGCGATCGAGATGGAGGGGGATCGAGATCGAGTGTCCATGAAATTTAAAAATATTCATGATAGTTCAAAAAGTGCCCATGAAATACAATCGAGAAATGAAGGCTACGATTTAAATACAATCGATCTCTTAGCTAGCTATCTGTTCACAATCTTCTTGCCCTTCTTTTTCGCAAATGGAGTTCTTCTGTGGAACGGACGTCCTTTAGGTAGGGTGGTCCTGCTTCTTCTTGTGGTGTATGCTGCTACTTCATCATCGTCGTCATGTTCGATTCTCGGGTCGCCGTACTTGTCGAAGTCTTGCTCATTGGCTACTCCATCCATTCCGATGATCTTCCTTTTGCCTCTCCTCACGACAACACGACTGGGCTTTGACGGGTCGGTAATGAAGAAGCATTGGTCCACTTGGGAAGCCAGTACCCATGGCTCATTTTTCGCGGTGACGTTTGCGCCTGCGGTCTTGGATTTGGCTTCGGGTATAACCATGGTGGTGAAATACCGGTCTTCTTTTAGGACGCTCTTGGCCCATCTGACACGGAACATCGGGACCTTCTCTCCAGCGTAGCTCAGCTCCCAGATCTCCTCGATCCTTCCGTAGTATCTGTCCTTGTCGTTACCGGTGTAGGATTCCATCGTTACCCCGGAGTTCTGATAACCATCGCTCTTCATGTCCTTGGCCTCGGTGTAGAATGTGTAGCCGTTGATATCGTACGCCTCATAGGTCATCAGGTTGTGCTCGGCGCCCTGTGACAAGGCGAATATGAGTTGTTCTTCCGCGGAAGAATCCTCATGTAAAGGGTACGACAGAAGCTTCTGCTTGAACCAACGCGTGAAACATGAGTTGTGCTCTTTGAGTATATCTCCGTCCGTCCTCTGTTGGCCTCGGTCATTGTACGTCTTCTTAATAAAGGTTTTGTGCTCTACCACCCAAGGATCGACCACGTCTATGTGTTGTAGCGCGACTAGGTTTGCTCTTTCAAAGTCGGCGAGTCGACCCTCGAAGTCGACATGCATTTCGCGGCGACCCTCACGGTGACCCCATCCAGCGAGCCTGCCGAGGTGCCTGTTGACGGGCAGACCAACGGGGTTCTCGATGCCTAGATAATTCGTGCAGTAGGAGATGCACTCTTCGGTCAGAAAGCCCCTGGCTATGCTTCCCTCTGGACGTGACATGTTGCGAACGTATCCTTTGATGACACCATTCATCCTTTCGAACGGCATCATGCTGTGCAGGAACGTCGGCCCGAGTTGGATGATATCGTCCACGATATGGACCAGCAGATGCACCATAACGTCGAAGAATGCGGGCGGGAAGTACATCTCAAGCTCGCATAGTATCACCACGATCTCTTCCTGTAGCCTTCTGAGTTGCCTCACGCCAACAGACTTCCGAGAGATGACGTCGAAAAAGTTGCATAGGCCAAATAGCGTTTCACGGACGTGCGCGTCCATGATCCCACGGATTGCAACTGGAAGTATCTGCGTCATCAGCACGTGACAGTCGTGAGACTTCATCCCGCTGAACTTCAGCTTCGCTAGGTCTAGGTATCTGCTTATCTTCCCCGCGTAACCGTAAGGAAGTTTTACTCCTACGAGGCAGGTGAAAAACTGCTCGATCTCCTCCTGACTTAGAGTGAAGCACGCGGGAGGGTAGTCATTTCCGGTCTTCTTGGCCTTTTTGCCTTTGCGACGACTTTCCGTGTCCTGCTTCGCCTCATCATCATCATCATCATCATCATCATCATCATCATATATAGCGTGAAGCTCCTGCCTGATGCCCATTGATTTCAAGTCTGCCCTTGCTTTCGGCCCATCTTTGGTCCTCTCTGGCATGTTGAGCAGGGTACCAAGCAGACTCTCGCACACGTTCTTCGTGATATGCATGACATCAAGGCTGTGAGGCACACGGTGGATCTTCCAGTACGGCAAGTCCCAGAAAACAGACCTCGTTTTCCATACCTTCAGCAGCGGCTCTGGCGCCTTTCGCTTCTTTCCCGGCTCTGGCGCCTTTTGCTTCTTTCCCGGCAGTGGGCAGTCTTTCCAATTTTTCAACAGCTCGTCTATTTCCTCGCCGCTCCTCGTACGCGGGCGTCCTCGGGGTTCGGTTTCACCATCGAATAGATCCTTGCGTTTTCTCCACGGGTCATCGTCGCGAAGCCACCTTCGATGTCCCATGAACACGGTTTTCGAAGACCCGGGATCTCTATCTAGCTGGCGATACGTTGTGTCATCCATGCACCTGACGCATCCAGAAAATCCGTGGACCACCTGCCCCGCGAGATATCCGTAACCGAGATAGTCGTGCACCGTCGTGAGCAGCGCGGCTCTCATAGGGAAATATTCTTTCTCTGCGGCGTCCCACGTATTGGCTGGCGTTTTCCACAGCGTGTCAAGCTCCTCTTTCAGCAGCCCCAGATACAGATTGATGTCGTTCCCTGGTTGTTTCGGTCCTTCAATTAGCATACTCATGTGAATGTACTTCCTCTTCATGCACAACCAGGGGGGAAGGTTGTACATCCACACAAACACAGGCCAGGTGCTATGTGTGCTTCTCTGGCTGCCAAACGGATTGACTCCATCGGTGCTCGCGCCCAGCACGATGTTCCTTGGATCGTTCCCAAATTCTAGGTCTTCGAAGTTCAACGCTTGCCACTGGCTCGCATCCTTAGGGTGACTCAGCATCTTGTCTTTTTTATCTATCTCCGGATCATTTGCGTCATCTTCTCGCTTCTTCTCCTCCCTATCCGCGTGCCAACGCAGGAGCTTTGCTACCTTAGGGTCCGCGAAATACCGCTGCAGACGAGGAGTGATCGGAAAGTACCACACCACTTTTCGAGGAGCTTTCTTCCTCTTCTTGTATCGAGTGACGCCGCACACCGGACATATGGTAGACT